>NW_003314280.1:1346151-1368766 GCF_000143415.4 Selaginella moellendorffii | reverse complement strand
CATCCCCGATGCATGAGCTGAGCTGAGCCAGTGCTTACCAACCTGAACAGGATGAAATCGACATTCTTAAGAAGCTGGGCAACCTGAGGAATGTAGAAGCGGAACGAAGGAAAAAAGAGCGTCTCATGTACCAGCGGGGCTATCAAGTTAGTCTTAAGACCCTTCCCAAGAGAAGCAGAAACTCTTGAGAAAGGCCAAGGAACAATCCGGTGGAGCCAGGGCATGGCTGGAAAACGAATGCTGGACCGAGCGCAAGTATGGTGTTTGGGATCCTCGATCGCGCAGAAGAAGGATTTCGCAAGCACAAGAATGCCGTTCGTTTATTGCTTCCCAGATTCCTGCTCGGAAGCAGTACCCAAATGTGTACTCCCCCCTCCAGGCAATGACCGTTAGTTTAAACTGTTTGATGCAAGTTCCCAGGAGTGGCCATCTTCTCTGGGCCTTGTCCAGTTCCACATCTCCCCTCCTGGCTGCCTGGAACTCAATCTGGTGGATACCACTGCCGTCTGTCCCGTAGCACTTGTGCTGCCATCTTTATCCTTTCAGGTTTGCCCCGTTCCTTGAGCAGAGCGTGCTGAAGACGAATTGCCACTAGCGACATCTTCCAACAGGAGATCACTGCTGAAATGCATGCTGGTCTCCCATCGAAGTGGTTTTGGTTCCGTGCCTCCCTAGCACGCCATATAGCCCAACACTCGTCCCATGCCATTGTCCCGAGCTCAGCCCCTGTGGGGATGGATTCCCCATCCTCTTTGCCCCAGGTCCTCTGATTTCCAGGTCAGAGGAGGAACTTTCTAAGTTTAAAGGTGTGGTGTGATTGTCGTTAACCTTATTGTGTTGTTACTAACGATCTTCTTTATTTCTTTCTTCCCATGCAATCACCTCTGTCATCAATGGTTTCAAGGAATTTCTCAAGCGTGAATATGACAAGGTGATGACAGAGGTGATTGAGCAAAGACCAGATATTTTCTCTTAAGGCTTTCACCTTGGGATACAGACATTTTCACCGTGGCAGACTTTGTGAGTTGGTATGTTTTTGTTTGAGACTGTTTAGTGTTGAATTGACCTAGATATATAGTAGCATTCATGCTCCATGGCATCGATCACAAACACTAGTCGCACACTCATGCTTCTCTCACAAGGATCTCACTTCACCAACATGCTAGCAAACATAACCACGCAGCTCTTCTCCGGATATGAGCATGTAAGATAATCTTCACCTAGGAAGCAATGCAAAGAGGACATGAAGACTTTCACCTCAAGCACGTCCTTCGCTTCACGTACCTCCTCTACTCCCGCCTATAAGTTATCATGGAAGTAGGCGACAAAACTGATCACCTCCATACCACAAGCTTCATACCTCGACGTTCCATCTGATCACCTCCTTGCCCATGGGAAAAAATTAAGAACAAGGAAAGAATCCATGACTTCGACGCACTTCTTGAGCATAGCTGGAGGTTCTCCTCCACAGGTCCATGTTGAGTGTCAGTTCCATAGTACAGCTAAAAACCAAACTTTACAATGTGCCATACTTTACAGTGTCTCCAAGCTCTTGAGGTTCATCATCGGGAAAGTTCGTGAAATCCATGCAGGACTTCGTGTCCTTCAGTATCACGGTGACTTCCAGGCGGGCGGGAGTATCCCTTACCAGCTGGAGATGACACCCGGTTCAAGCAAGGGAGCGTCTGGGAACTTCGGTACTTTGTCAACAAAAGCTGCTCCCCAAACAAGTTCCCCTTCACAAAGTTTGTCTTTTAAATTGCCGGGTACTTTTCTCGATTCAAGTCATGATCCATCCAAAAACTTTGTGGAGCTTTAACTTATATATTAGAGTGGCCTACTTAATTGCATTTCCACATGTGCCACATCAATTGTAACTGTCTCCTAAATCACGGCTCCTCCAATTCCGATCTTTGAGCTCGGCACAGTGGGAGTGGCTGTGAGTTCTCGTGTTCTAGCAACTCGAGTCAGAGTGTCAATGGAGATAGCGCAAGCGGCCAAATTGTCCGGTGCTTCCAGGCTTATTAGAGTAAATATCAACTCTGAAAAATTTCGAGCTAGGGTGAGTGCTTGTTTCAGATAATAGAATCAAAGAAGAAAGCTTACTTGTGTTTGGACTCAAAGGCAAGCTGTTTGGTATCACAGACTTCCTCAATCCGCGTGATCACGACAAAATTCATGAGTTCTTCGTCATTGTGTGCTGGCTCGCAGGTGATAGTGGAACTCAGCCAAGGTGGAGTAAACTACAGCTTCGAGTGCATTGGAAGCGTTGCATTGATGCAAGTGGCATTCCAGAGCACTCACACGTCTGTGAATCCTCCGAGTTTCTGATGTGAATATTACCAGGCTTGAGGAGTAACCATCGTTGCCGGAGTTCCAAGCGGACCAGGAACTATCGACACGGATCCGGTAAAGTTGCTCTTCAGCCACGCCTTGAAAGGAACCATACTTGGAGGATACAAACCATCGCAGCTCCATGAACTCGTAGAGAAGTACATTCGCAAGGTACTGGTATAAAAATGCTGTTTCCTTGTTCTAGGTACAGGAGATCAAGGTTGAGTTCGTGACGTACTCTTTGAAAAATGTCAACAATGCAATTCAGCTGCTGATGCAAGGACGGTGCCTGCACTGAAAACGATCTGGAAACAAGAAAAAAAGAGAAAATAAGAACACGGCTTTGTCGAAAAAGTCGTTCGAGGGCGCAATGTAACCAACAAGCAAACTTGTAAACAGTGTACTTCCCCAATAGTTTTTCCAGGCATGCAGCTCAGGATATATAAAACCCAAGCTCGACTCCAAAACCAAAAAGTGTCTCAAGCTTCCCTTGCTTGCCTCGATCATGGAGTCGTTTTGTGGATTAGATCCAAAGGTTCACTCTGCCTTTCTTCGCCCGGCATTTCACCGATCATGCATGGAGATTCGTTGCTGCTGCTGTGGCCGTGCGCAGCAGTCTAGGCGGTCCTCGCTCCTTGGCTAGTTCCCGGCGGGAATGCATGGGGGAGAACGCTGAGAAGCAGACGATCCGGGGACCCGAGGATGGCCAGTGCTTGGAGTAAGCTCGCCGAGAGGCCTTCAGCCTGGGTAACACGAGGATGATCATCGAAGTGGCACGAGAGCTGCTCAACAGCTCCGAGTTTGCGGACTGACCTCTCAAGCAGTCGGCTCAGCAGCTTCCGTTTGGACGAGCAATCGGCTTCGCTCCCTATGGAGATTACGGCGTAACTTGCGAAGGATTGCGTCCAGCTCTCTCTTCTCTGCTCACGAACCATCGTGTCAGGAGACAAGCAGGATGATGCGTACCTTTGCAACAGACAACCACAGCCTTGTCCGAGTTCGGAACTTCCTCCAGCGAGCTTCTCTCAACAATATCATGCAGACGGTGTTCGGTAGGAGATTCGAGGATGGCTCCAAGGATGCTGCTGAGCGCTCTAAGATGGTGAAGGAAGGTTTCGAGCTGCTTGGTGCGTTCAACTGGGCCGATCATGCCTGCTGTCAAGGCAGTCGATCCCCAGGACATCTTCCAACCTTCGGGTGTGACGAGCTTTGTCCATCGGTAGCAGGGTAGCAAAGCTGTGCAGCCAGACTTCGTTAGCTCTCCTTGGATGGCGAGGACAAACTCGACGATGCTGACATGATCGCAGTTCTTTGGGTAAATTTTCACAGGAGATGATTTTCCGAGAGTCGCTCTCCTCACCAAATGGATTCTCGCAGAGCTCGTCATCCATCCTGAAATCCAAAAGAAGTTGCGGAATGAGATCACTAGCGTGGTTGGAAACGCTGGAGTTGCCAAGTCTGACCTCAACAGGCGTAGAAGGAGACTTTGAGGATGCATCCTCCGGGTCCCTTGCTCTCTTGGGCTCGTTTGGCGATTCACGACGTAAGCTTGGCTGGCCGTGGTCCCTGCAGGGACCACGGCCATGGTGAACATGTGGTCATCATTCATGATCCATCCATCTGGTCCGAGCCTGAGAGATTCAACCCGGAGAGATTTCTTGAGCAGGATATCGACGTGAAAGGGACCGACTTACGTCTCGCTCCATTTGGAGCTGGTCAGCGACACTAATAGCTAGATGAGAAACAAAAGAGAGAAGAATCACTTACAGTTATCGGGAAAAGCCGAGAGTCATAAATATAATGGATATATTTCGAGGAATCGCACACCTCGCTTCCAGATGCCCCACAAAGGCATTCACAGCAACCATGGAATCCCAGGCTACAAGGTCCACAGCTTGGAGTAGTAATTCGTGCGGTTGATCAAACTCCGATTCTTGCGTGCAAGCGGCGAGAAGAAAATTTCAGCCAGTCGAGCTCCATACCGGCACTGTTTCCAACACCTCTACCACCTTTAGAAGATGCCCCTTTTTGGGCATAAGCTGCAAAACGTAGCGTTCCACGTAACTACGTCACTAGCCGGCATAGCATCAAAGCAAGCTCTAGACTCCTCGACTTTCCGTGCCTAAAGAAAGATCATCGCAGTGCAGCTACTGGGCAGTCGATGGTCTTGCAACCAAGTAGTCCTCGACGTTGACCAGGCCACACCAAGCTCTCACCCGATCGATGCTCGCGGGGGCATCCATTTGGAAGAACTCCTTCTTTCCAGCGTCCATCCGGGCGGACATAACCGCGTGCCGGATCGCCGCGTGAACGGATCCCGCCAGAAGAAACGGTGGCTCTCCCGCCGCTGGCCAGAGAAGCAATGCCGCTGTGAGTCAAGGCAAAGCACCGAGATAGAACTTCTTACTCTTGGAGGAGAGTATCCTCTTCTCGTGGACGGGACTGTTGAGGAGCTCGATGTTGAGGATCTTGGGGAGATTATCCGCGGTCGGGGGCTTGTACGTCCAAGTTCCATCCGTCAAGAGCCGGCCTTGCTCGTCCATGACACACTCCTCGCTCACAAAATACCCGAGGCCTTGCGCGAAAGCTCCTTCGATCTGTGCTCATTGCCGGTTTCTACCACGAAGAAATGGAAGCTTTGGCGATCGAAGCTTACTTGTCCGATGTCTACTGCTGGATTCATGCTCTTGCCGCAGTCGTACACCATATCCGTCCTCAAGATCTCCACCTCTCCCGTTAGAACATCGACTTCCACCTGGCGAGAAATCTCTCACGTTTGGACGAAGATCTGAGCAATGGACCTCACTTCCATACCTCGCTCGCAGCAGCTCCAAACGTAACATAGGCCGCAGCCTCCGGGGCAGCAACATACAGCTCTTGCGCTGACAGATCTACATTCGCCATCTTTGCCTGTTCGAAGAGCAGAACGACTTAGAATAGTCGAAACAAAACGATCGAGAAAGAAGGAACTTACAGCTGCCACGATGGATTCCCAGGAAACTCCTTCACTCCCTTGCAAGCTCGCCTTCACGGGTTTTAGTCTCTCCACCAGCGCCTCGCAACACATCCTCGCGGCCTCGCAGCTCGACTCGGACGCAGTGCTCCCGGCAGTCCAGCTCCCGTTGGGCATACTGATAGAGTCCGTTTGCACGACACGGATCTTGGAGACTGGAACTCCCTGTTCTTTGTCGCCGAACAGCTCGCTCAGTGCAAATGCCGCTGCCTGCTGGACTTTCGTCCACAGTCCCTGGCCGAGCTCCACTCCCCCCACCTCCACCACCACGGATCCATCCAGGAACACGCTCGCTCTCGCCGGCTTGGGGACCAGGAACACCAAGTAAGTTCCCTGGACGAGATCCAGCCCCCGTTTCTTCCACAAGTTGGCGGAGTTGAATCCTTTCGTGAGCTCCAGCCGGCTCTCGAAGCTTGCTCGATCTTTCAGCCTGCGGAGCACCGTCGGGAGCGTGAATCCTTCGCCGCCACCTATGAAGTCCCGCCCGTAGAAGGCCTCCGCCGTGTGGAGGGAGTGAAGGTTTCGTTCCATGACGATGTGGAAGTCGAGGCCGAGCTCGGTGGCGACGTGCTGGATGATGGTGTCCGCGACGAACGATCCCTGGCCATCTCCGGGCGCTCGCATGGCGCTCCGGCTGGGAATGTTGGTCTTGCAGATGACGAACTCGGCGTCGAGAACTCCCCAGTTGAACTTCTTGAGCGCGTGGAGCATGTTTCCCGTGAAGAGCCACGACATGTCCATGGACCAGCCGGCTTGGATGAAGAGCTTTGCTTGGAGAGCTGTGACACTCCCGTCGGAAGTGAAGCCGGCTGTGTAAACGGCCTTGCAAGGCTCTCGCCCTCCCATCATCACCATATCGGTTCTTCGATCCAGGCACAGACGAACGGGGCGCTGGAGATTAAACGCCGCGAGAGCACAGGCAGCGGCCACCTGTGGACATATCGAAAACAAGGTGATGTTTCGGACGATGGTATCACGGAAAAACTGCTTACCAGACAAGCTTTTGAAGCTTTGCCCCCGAAAGCTCCTCCAACTCTTTTGGTGATGACTCTTACGTTGTGCATGGGAATTCCAACGCAGGCTGCGACGCTCGCTTGGACGTGCTCCGGAGCTTGGCAAGCGCTGAACACTGTCAGGCAATTGTCTTCCTCTGGGACGACCAAGGCTGTGTTGGTTTCCATGTAAAAGTAGTACTGGCTGGACATCCTCACCTACAAGGTTCTCCAAAAAATTGGACCTTGTGTCTCTACGAAGAAAGTTTTACGTACCTCCGCGTCTTTGATGATATGATCGGCCCTTGCGAGGCCCTCGGATATGTCACCGTGCTGCTTTTGCAGTGTGCTTTCGAACCACGCTGGGATTTGGAAGAAGGATCCTCTCGCCACAGCGTCTTCGATTGTGAGAATTGGCGGCTCTCCCACAGATTCAGTGTCGTAAGTCACTTGGACTCGTTTTGCAGCTCTTCTCGCATTCGCAGGCGTGTCGGCAATCTTAAAGAAGAAAAACTTAGCTTTCCCGATGAGATATCTGGTGAAATATCTTACCATGATTCCTATTGCCTGTCCCACGCACTCAACAATCTCCTCGGCAAAGAGTATCTCATTGGCGAGGTCCGACTTGATTCCAACGTTTTCTCCACCTGATGGTATGTCTTTGACGCTCATGAACGAGACGGCACCGGGAGACGCCATTGCGGCAGCCACGCTGATATCTTTGATCTTCGCGTAAGCTTTCTGGCTGCAAACAAATGCTGCGTGGAGAGTGTTGCTCGGAGAAGCAATGTCATCAATGTAAACAGCTTCCCCTGGCAGGAACAAACTGGAAAAGTTAAGAAAAACAAAAACGAGAGGAAGAAGTCACCTGATACTTGCAAGTTTCCCATGGTTTTCTCGGAAGGCTGGCCAAGCGCGCGTCTCTTGTCTCGCTGATGAAGTTCCTGGCAGCCTCGAATCAAGCTTTGCTGGCAAACAGAACCATCTCGAGCGATCGATTGTTTGTGGTGGCCACCTTGTCCAAGTTTTCGTTTGAAGAACTTGAAGAAGAAACTCACAGCAAGAGCCGCTCGGTAGGCCGATTTCCTCCTTGAGTTTGTTTCTAGAGTCAGCAGCGACTTGAGCATCTGGATTGCTTCCAACAGCACTTCCGCCGTGATAATCTTCCCTTTCAGAAACTCTTCGACTTGGATAGCACGAATAGCGTGCTTGTCACCAATGGCCCCGAATGCAAGCCTCGAACTCTCAACTTTGTAGACAGAAGAGCCCGACGAAAGCTTAGAGAAGCGAACGACAAACGCAGCGTTTGCATACGCTACTGCATTTCCCAGAGGTCTCGGTGATGCTCGGTACGTCTTAAACTCGGCCGCTTCATGTGATCTTAGTGGTAAGAAGATCATTGTCAGCAACGAGCTTGGATAATCATCCACTCCGCCACCACCTTCTAAAAACTCTTCCATGCTCTGGATGACTTGCTTATCCGGAGAAACCAGCAGCTTCAACGTAGCACCGAATCCCAGAAACACCGTCGCGATGTCCGAATCGAAGCCAAATTTCTGAGCCATGATCAAGTTGCCACCAACACTCCCCGCGTTTCTAACGTGTGGAGAAGCAACCTTTCTCAAGTGTTTCGCAATAGCACTGCCAGCTTTCTTAAAGTTTTCGTCGAGAAAGTCGATGAGCTTTGCGATGCTCACTGCAGCACCGAACTCAATGCCGTCGCTCCTTGCTTCTACGACATGGAGCTCCGGAATCCTGCTGATATCGATGAAGACGCTATGATCCCAGTCCCTGTACACTCCAGCGCTGGTGTTTCCCACCACGATCTTCACCTCCTTGCTCGTCTTGGAACGCGTTTGGAAGTGTTTGAGCAGTCCAAAAGCATGTCCAAAGCTCGTAGCGCAAATCCACTTCTCGTGCTCGATCATAGCAGAAGTGCCATTAGAATCTTGGACAACGTTAGCGGATTGCCTTTGAATGATCTCCTGCTTGAGAAACTCTGGGAACTTTGGATCGTCACCCGGATCATAGCACGGCAAAAGCTCCATTCGACCATCCTTCCTGTCCTTCCAGAAGATGTTCAGGCCGAGATCTTCAACGTCTACACTGCTTCCAAAGCTCTTGCACACGTCAACTATGGGCCTGTATCCCGTGCAGCGGCATAAACTCCCCTGGATCGACTGCTCTAGAGCACCACTTTCATACTTTCCACCATCCACAGAGACCCTTCTTTGCTGGTTCTTGAGGCCTCCATAGAGCGACATGCACATACCAGGCGTGCAAAACCCACACTGGGACGCGTGAAATCCCAGAAACCTTCGCTGGACAGCGTGGAGCCGAGTTTTGGAGCTTCCCAGGCCCTCGATCGTCGTCACGGCGCGGAGATGAAGAGAGCCCAGCAAAGCCAGGCAAGAGTTTATGCTAACTTCCTCCACGCTGTCTGTGGAGGCATCGTAGCGGGAAGCCACCACCACGCAAGCTCCACACCCCCCTGGATGTTTGATCCGATCGTCAGCGAGAAAGAAAAAAAAGAGAGCTACCAGATCGATCGATCTAAGCTCTTGTAAAAAAAAACTAGTTTTTGACTTACCTTCTCCACAGCCGAGCTTGGTGCCCTTGAGATCGGTGTGGCATCTTAGAAATTCCAGCAGCGTCATGCTGGGATCGACATCGCTGAGCTCGATCTTTCGCCCATTGAGCGCAAATAGAAGCGCCATTCTCCCACCACCTACATGGCGCCTCAAGAACCCGTGAGCAGTGAAACTTCAACTAAAACCCCTCGAGAAATTTTAGGTTGGGAGGGATGGGCTATGGCGACGATGGCGCTGGAGATGGCGGATCGATGGCGCATTTCCAGCTCCACACCGGCGGGCGCATGCCCGCGATCGGGCTGGGAATGTGGCCGGGATACTCGCAGGAGGAGAAGGGGCGAGCGGGAGCAACAGTGAAGGCCGCTGTCGCTGTAAGCATCAAATTTCTTTCTTTTCTCTTCGTAGCACTATCTAGCTCACTGTTTGCTCTTCTTCGCAGGCTGGGTATCGTCACATCGATTGCGCGAGCGTCTATGGCAACGAGAAAGATGTCTCTACAGCTTAAAGTTCTTCCCTCTTCTCCTTTCTTACTCGCTTCGTTCATGCATGTGTAGATTGGATTGGCGCTGCAAGAGATCTTCCTTAGTGGTGCAGTGACGCGTGGGGATTTGTGGATTACGTCCAAGCTGTGGTCAGGTTCTCTCGCTTTCTTTGGAAACGTATTTTTTTGTCCTCTAAATAGATTTTTTCTATCTTCTCAGGAACTCTGATCACGATCGTGTCCAAGAGGCTTGCGATCAAACACTGCAGGATTTGCAGCTGGACTATCTTGACCTTTATTTGGTAAGATATCCAGATTCTTTGTTTCTGTCTGTGACAAGAGGACATGCTTGTGTGTAGATTCATTGGCCTGTTCGTGTGAAGGAACACTACCAACAGGAAGATGGCACTCGCAAAACTGAAATCGTCCCCTTGCAACTGGACGAGACCTGGAAGAAAATGGAGCAGCTTGTGCGCACTGGCCGAGTTCGTGCAATCGGTGTGAGCAACTTCTCGTCAAAGAAGATCGACCACCTTTTGGCGAACGCCACCATCGTTCCTGCCGTGAACCAAGTTGAATGTCATCCGGTGTGGCAGCAAAAGGCTCTTCACGACTACTGCACCTCCAAAGCCATCCATCTCTCTGTAAGTCCTGGATTGGATCTCGTTTCCCGGTGGAACTCAATGCTGTTCTTATTGTCAGGGGTACTCTCCTTTGGGAAACTGGGGTCCGAAAGTCCTCGGCCATCCCATCGTCAAAGAGATCGCGGACAAACTCAGCAAATCACCAGCGCAAGTAGCACTACGCTGGGGGATCCAGATGGGTCACAGCGTCCTTCCGAAGAGCTCCAATCCCGATCGGCTCAAAGAAAACCTGGACATTCTCGGATGGAGTATTCCGGACGAGGATTTCCAAAAGCTTTCTGGAATCCAACAGGTTTGTCACTCGCATTTTCAAAGCAAGCCGACTTTTCTCTTTTCTACAGGAGAGGCTGATCAAAGGAACAAACTGGGTGAACGACACATCTCCATACAAGAGAGTCGAGGATCTATGGGACGAGTAAAAAACTTTAACCTGTATATGCCCTTTAATGTTATGCAAGGGTAAAAAGGTTTAGAATACGTGTTTGAATTGTGGGATTAGGGTTAGGGCTCTCCTATGTTCTTTATCAAGCATGGGAGTGATCAACGAAGAAATGCTCATGCGACGAGCAGAGCACAACGAGGGGATCCTTCACAGCCTTGAGGTACACACGGCCTTGATCTGGATTCTGTTCCAGCGACACGATCTCCTCCTCTTGCAGGAGCTTGTGCTCCAAGAGGAAGGCATCATGGACATCAACCGAAGCCTGGGAGCATCTTGTCCCAACCTCAAGATTCTCTATCTTCCAAATAATCTCATCTCCAGGCTAAGTACGCTTTCCCCCTTGGCTTTAGTCGCTCCATGGATCGACTTTTGTTTTTAGGCAATTTACACCGGCTAAAGCAGCTGCAATACTTGAATGTAGCTGTCAACAACATTCTGAAGGTTCGGTTCTCTTCCTTTCCTTTTTCTCTTTTTGCGAGCTTGTGCGACAGGTAGAAGGACTCGAGCAATGCGAATTCCTGGAAAAGCTGGATATGACTCTCAACTTTGTTGGGAAAAAGGAGCTCCCCTCTGTTGCAGCTCTGAGGGCCAACATTCACCTCCGAGACTTGTGAGTAACTTCTTTTTTGCAAGAAGAAACAGAAAATTAGCTTCTTTTACCTGACTTGTCTCGCTCGAAGGTTTCTCACTGGCAACCCGTGCCAAGAGGTCCCTGGTTATCGAAGCTATGTTATTGCGACTCTTCCATCCTTGAAGGTACATTGGGGTCCTGTTTCGTAAACTCATGGTTTTGTTGCAGCGTTTAGATGGTATCGAGGTTCGACCATCAGAAAAAATTCGATCCCAGCAAGTATGTGTACTTTCTGCTATGTTTTCTTCATCTCATTTTTCTCAGTTGTAGGAATACCCCTTCGTAAAGGATGTCTTTGGCAACGAAGACGATGTAGTCGACTGTGACGCTTCTGCCGAAGATGTGTGAGTTACTTTGGATTGTTCCCCCGCAGTTTTACTTTTTATTTTCATTAAAAAATGACCAACAGGGACGAAAACGGTCACGTCGTTCGTGAATATACACCGGCTTCAAGAGTAGCGGAGTATGTCGAGCTTGAGCAGAAAAAGAAAAAGGATAGTGGAAAGGTAAAGTGTGATTTCAAGTCTCTCATCTCATTACTCCTGCATTTTCAGGTAAACAATCAGAATCAGAGAAAGGTTCCAGAGCGCAGGACTGGATTTGATCCATTACCAATGGAAGGCCGTATATATCAGAAGAACGAGGGCAAGTAAGCCTTGGATTTCACTAGCTCAAGGCCTCTTCCATCTCAAACTCACAGCTGGAGTTTCAAGCTAGCAGAGAGTGAATGTGGAACCAAGCTAGTGTTGGATGTAGCTATTGGTCGATACATGGATACATCCGCAATGGACATTGATATCCAGCCGCTGCTCGTGCGCGTGCTGATCAAGGGCAAGCTTCTGCAGCTACGACTCCCGGAAGAGGTAGAAACTTCTCTCTCTCAATGCGTAACTTCTTTCTCTCTTTCGATCAAGCCAGGTTAAGACTTCCGAGAGCATCGCACAGCGGTCGAGAACGTCAGGTCATTTGGTTGTGACTATGCCCAAAGCCGTGGTAAAGAGACGACATCAAAAGGACACATACGTTGTGGAAGCTACCAAAGAGAAAAAAGTACGGCAGAAACCACACGTCAAGTTCTCAGAGATCGAGAACATTATCACACCTCCAAGCAAGGTAAGTTTCTCTAGTAAACTTTAGTCCCAGCTCTTAACTCTACTCCTTCGCAGCCAGTGGAGGATCCAAGTAGTGACGTCCCGGACCGTCCCCTTGCAAGGATGCGACGCGAGGAATCTGACGAAGTTCCACCCCTGGAATAACATCAGTGGCAATTCCTCGGTGGTGGTAAGCTTTTCTTTCCTGTTAGTCGTAGGCTTTAGCTACTAGAGCTTTTGCAATGGCAGGGGTTCTCGAAGAGCTTGCTGCGAGTGCGTGCCACCTATGGCTCTGTGCTGTCGTAATTTTACGAACAAGCTAAAGAATTTGGCTACCTGGAGCACTCGGTCCATATTTCCATACGGTGATCGAGCGCAATGAGTTGACATATTCTCAAAACCGCGAGGAGAGAAAATCACTCGCTTTTGCTCGATCAAGGGTGCGTGGAAGAGGGAGCAGTGACTTAACACCACATTGCACAGGTGGAAAAGGAAAGAACAGAGGAGATTATTTTGCTCCGCTCTCGAGAAAGATCATTGAAGAGTCGATGAGACGAATAAAACAGTGTGAGTGTGGTCATTATCGTGGAATATACACGAGTCCCTTCAGTGCGAGAACAAAGGCATCTCCTTTAGATGCCTCCCCCAGATTGTGGGGCCGTGGGGAGATTTCTGTTAATCATATGCACAAGATCATAGTCTTATAACCGGCTTTAACGTGGAACAAATTTAAAAAGGTGGCGGAGCAGTCTTGGACACGGGTGAGATGCCTCAACGTGACCTTGTCGAGATAGAGCATCATATGCTCTACCCATTTAAAATGGTATCACCAATCTTCTTCATTGCTAAGATTTGGCAGTGATTCCGAGTGCCTGCTTGAGGAATATATGATTGCAACGTTTGGGCGGAGAAGAAGCAACATCTATCGATTTGGATATTCCCCGCTCGCATTTACAAAGCATATAGACATGGCTTCCGCTAAGCCAGCGTTTGGTTCCATGATCCAACATCGCTCGTTATCTTGAATATTATAACATATTGGCTTGTTGTTTCAAGACAATGACCAAGAACTACCATTCTAAAGACATAGTGGCGAAGGATCGATGCTTCGACACCACAAACAACAAAGTAGTAATCTATGTTACGATCAGACTTTGCAACATTTTAAGATCAAACGTGATCCTTGCAAAACACAGGAGAAACTTGACACTATACTTTTATAATATTGGGGATGTTCGTGCAAGCAAGCCCAAGGAGCGGATCATCACAAGCAAGCTCAATGTGCATGCACTGACACACCAGGCGAGACGAAAAACGGGGCCACCACCACACCAACACCACTGACCAGAAATTTCTCCTTTATTTTCTCGCCACCTTTATCTCTCGGCTTCTGCTGGGTTGGGAAAGAAAACAAAAGAGAAACCCACAGGAGAGTGAAGCTTTTATGATAATGGGGTGACGCACGGCTGTGTGTGGCACTAGAAAAAACAGCCCGCTTAGAAAAAGAGAAACCGAGAAAACTATCCGAGGGATGAGAGAATCATCTTTGTTTTATCGTCTCCAGGATGAAGACGATACACAGTTCAAAAGAGATCTATATAGAAACTAGGGGAGCAAACTTTTGATCATGAAAAAGAAAAGTTGTGAGCTCGAGTTTCGGCACGAGAGGGTTGATCTTTTTCCTCTCCAGGCAGAGATTTTGTTCACTTGGGAGATAGTGTGTGTGTGTGTGTGTGTCTGTGTGTGCGTTGGAGCTTGATGGGTGCGATGCGATGCAATTTCCCCGTGAGCAGTGAGTGAGAGATTACAGCAAAAGCCTCGAGAAGAATAAGAACCTCACTTTCTTTTTTACTCGAAATGGCGGGGTGGGGGTAGGCTTTACTTCTTTTGCTAATGGACCGTGGCATTTGAAAATTATATCGTGTGCCAATATATGCTTTTCAATGATACAGTTTCTCTTCCCGCAACTTGGCTCCTGGCAATGAATGCAAAAAATGTTCCCAAAGCACAAGACTAAAGAAAACTTGGAGGGAGTCTCCAATGGGAACTAGTACGAAGAACCTTCTTGGCAGCGCAAAAAATGAATCGTGGTCAATCAACAACCAACAACGAAAGATCGAGAAACGATGGTCGTCACCTCCGTTTAATCACAAGCTTGTCACCCTAAATCGAGACATAACCAGCAGAAATCAACGGGGCAACGAAAAGAACTCGATTCTTATTACAGCCCATGCAAAGAAAACAAATAATCTCGATCTGCGTGGCCGCATTCTGCTGGGAGTCCAGGGCTCCATCCAATCCAAGACATGCCAAATCGTAGCAAGCAAGCAAAAGCTGGAGCTCCCCGAGTCCACACACATCGCTGAAACAGCTTTTGTTCCTTGGAAAAAATCCACCCGTACATACAGGTCATAAGAGTCCAGACTAGACATAGATTTCCAAAACTTGGCAGCTTCTAACACTTGCAACAGCGACCCGCATAAATCCCACCGGACGACGATATCGTCCCCTTTTTCCACCTCACTGTACACACACACTTCCAAACTCCTGCTAGAGCTTACAGCACTACAGTACGAATCAAACACCTCTTTCCTTGGACTGAGAAACTTGAGTTGCAAAGACAGTGACCCCCGAGCTAACTTGGCCAGACGCTGGCTTGTCTCCACTGGAAGATGATCACGACATCCATCCACACTTGTAAGCGTCTCATATCATAGTACAGTGCTGTTCCCCACGGCCAGCCCAAAACCCGGGATGATCCCGATCGATCCACTCGATCGATGTGTTGTTCTTCCACACTCCAGCATGCGTGGAAAGCAGTAAAGTTGGGGATAATCTGGATGCCGATCCCGTAAGTTCTTGCGGTGTTTGTTCCCGAGAGATCAACATCAGCTAAGCAGTGATACTAAATGGTTTTCCTGTGTGTGGGAGAAAAAGAGTGGAACAGCTATAAACGCTTGGCGACAAGCGCAGGCTTGGTTGTTTGCTTGGTGGATGGGATGAGGCTGGGCAAAAGATTGCTGATGGGGGGCGCACCATAAAGCTAGAACCAAGGACACATTTGTTCCCGTCGTGTAGCACCATGAGACAAAACAGCTTTTGTACTGCTGCTGGAGACCTGGCTCTTGCGGTGGGCTCTCACTCACTCACACACTCCGCCACCTTTTTAATTCTCCATTGTTCTTGGGTGGTCTTTTCCCTCTTTTCCCTTTCCATTTTACCACACTCGAAAAGATATTTCTTGCACTGCTTGAAACACGCACAAACACGCAAGAGACCCTCGAAGAGAGAGGAGAACAAATAAAAGATGGAGAGAGAGAAACCGCTATCAAGCTATACGATGATAAGGAACTTGTAAGCTGATAATGAGAGCGAGCAATGCAGTGCAATATTGGGGAGGCATCTTGCGATGTCTTTGCTTTCGTTTTTTCTTTTCATGTAAATTTTTTAAAGAAAATACTACTGTTGACTGGGTCTATCTCTTCTCCAAGTTGGTGGTGTTTTTACATCTAAGCTCTTTCGGACTGCAAATCCATTATCCAATGGAGCTGTGCCCATTTTCTATGCCTTGTCCATAATAAAAAGGAGTGGACGAGGGCTTGTGGAAGAGGGGCGGAAGATTAGCGCACTCTCACTCTCACTCTCTCACTCTCTCTCTCTCTCTCTCTCTCACACACACACGGCTTCTTCACAAGGGAAGCAAGATCAGAGCCCAATTCTCTCTTCGCCGTGTCTCACTAAGTTTCTCTACTAGGAGAGAGAGGTCTTGGATTTTGGGGAGTGGCCGTGCGTGGTGGTCAGTTATCACGGTTTGCTGAGTGTGGTGCGCTTGAGAGTGATATATCGCTCTCCGTTTCCCTCCAAACTTTGTCGTTGTCGATTCGAGATCGTCCTTTGCTGTGGTGGCTTGTTTGGCTGAAGCCCAGTGTTAAAGTTAGGTCCATCCCCATCTCTTTGTTCTTGGTTTTTTTTCTTTCTTTTTTTCTTTCCAATCGCTATAAATTGTTTGACCCTGTTCTTCGGGTTCTAGGTAGCAGCTGATCATGCAATTAGCATCATCTGGAGGGGCTTCTTGAGTAGCACAAATCTTTGTCCGCGAAGAGCGAGCGTGTACAGCTCTGGTTGTTGTCTCTGTTCTTCTTTCTTTGCGTGTTCCTCTCTCCAGATTTCTCATGGCTTGGAACCCGGCAGTGGCAGTGTCCGAATAATCACCGCTAGTGGTCCTTCGTGCTCCCTCTAAACACCATTTTGGCTTTGCTTGTGTCAAGAGAGTCGTGGAGCGTTTTCCCGATCTATAATGCTGCTCGCACACAAACAAGACGAACCGAGGCGTCTGAGGGTGCCTGCTGTTCGTTTCTTCGTTGTCGAGGACATTGCTCGCCTCCTCTGCTGCTTCGTGAGGTACTTCCCCCCGAGCTAGCAAGTCGGTCTCCAGACTTTTGCCTTTATTCTTCCTTTGTTCTTACGGCCCGTATACGTCAATCGTCCCTGTCTCGCTTTGCACACCAATCTCTCATGTTAGGATTGCTGTCCAAGAGTCCGCGGTCGAATTGTTTTAGAAGAAGACGCAGGAGGCGAAGACGAAGAATAGGTGCTAGCAACAAGAGCAAGCCAGCAGCAGCAGCTCACCACCACTTTCAGTAAATACTCCCGAAATCATGGAGAAGAGCAAGATCTGGGTCGAGTACAGCAGCATCAGTTTTTTGTGGGCTGGACACGGCGGCGACGTGAGTGTATGGTATTCCTCGCTCTACAATACGGCGATGATCTCTCGCACTTCTTGACGGTAGCTAAGAGCTTTGCATTGATATCATAGCGGCAGGAAGTTTGCTCTAGGAGGAGAAGCTTGTTTGCATCTAGAACTCTCTCTCGCATGACCATGCAGCTCTTGTGAAGGAGAATAGTGTTTACTGTTAGAACCCTGTGGTGCAGTGGTGGTGGTGGAAAGTGTGGCTATGGATTGGAATATCAACAACAGTAGCAGCAGCAACAGTAAAGGCTCGACAGCGCCAACACCACCAAGCATCATGGTGACGACAATGAGGAACGAGAGCGTTAGCAACTCAATGTCCGCCATCTTTTATCCGCGGTCGTCTAACATCCCACCAGGTATGTTTAAAGGTTTGCAATACTCGATCGAATAAAAAAATTACGTTTTTTCTTGTTCTTTTCTACAGGCTTAGATGATCATAACAACTGTGGAACACCCACAGGGCTGCGCGGTAGTGACGCGCTGCTCTACGCAACCTTCGAGGGCTCGAGCGATCAGGAGAGCGGAGACGTGGAGGCGAGCGATCACGAAGTTCACCCGGTGGAGAAGAAGCGGCGGCTGAGCGTGGATCAAGTGCGCTCCCTGGAGCTCAACTTTGAGATGGAGAACAAGCTGGAGCCCGAGAGGAAGAAGCAGCTGGCACACGAGCTGGGGCTCCAGCCCCGCCAAGTCGCCGTGTGGTTCCAGAACCGGCGAGCCCGCTGGAAAACCAAGCAGCTGGAGCGAGACTACGAGTCCCTCAAGGCGAGCTACGACAAACTTCTGCTGGAGAACAAGAAGCTTCAAGCCGAGGTAAGCTCTGTTTCCGTTTGCGAAGTCCTTCGTCGAGAAGTGTAGAGAGTTTTCGAGTAAAGTTCTCGACATTTTCCGAGAGAGAGAAAAGAGCTTTACAGAGCTTCTCTGACCATTTTCTATGCCAGGTGACCGCCCTCGTCGCGAGGCTGGACTCTAGCAAGTCGCCCACAGCAGCAGCGGCCAGCGGCGACAAGGCGATTGTAAATAGCGTGGAGCACAAACCGGAGGCTTTCAAGGGCGAGGAAGTCACGGTGATGGTGACGACGGGGAAGAACCTGGCGGTGGTGGAGGACATGGACGTCGCAAGGCCGCCGGGCAAAGGTGGTGAGAAAGAAGGCTCCCCGTGCTCGGATGGCTATACAAGCGAGATCTTGGACGTGGACTTCCCGCTGGTTCCCGTGGTCCAGGAGAGCGTGCTCTCGTTCGAGCACACGGGCGTGGCGGTGGCCAAAGTCCTCAAAGACGAACCCGACGGCATGGTTTTCGATCCACACTCAAACCAGCTGGTGCTTTATAAGTTTGACGATGGTTTGCTAGATTACAACAACACCAGCATCAGTATCAACAACAACAACAACAACAACAACATCAACACCAACAATAGTAATAGCATCAACGCCAACGTCAACGAGTACGACATGGCTACCTCGTCATACTACTACATACCTGATGGAATCGGGCCATGGTGGACGTGAAAGCAACTGCACGAAACCATGATGTCTGAGAGAAAATACTTCTATGCACTATATAAATGAATGAATGTTAATGCTTTGTACCCTTAAGAATATTCCTATAAAATTCAAGTATATTCTAGATGTAATCTAGAACAATAAAAGAATATACCAACAGTTCTCAGTTGTTAGCTGAAAAGAATTTCTCTTATCAATTATTATTGAAATAATTTCATCTTATAATGGGACATACCTATTTTAGTGCTTCTGCTCAACTAGAAGCATAAGACTGAACTTGTGATTGCATCTCACATTTATGTAAGCATGTAGGAAATATTTTATTTATCTGTATGTCATATAAGAGAAAATTTATCTCATTGGAATTTCTATTTGATGTCATATGAAAAGCTAAAAGTTTGATAATGGCATTGAGATTGGAAAAATTATTTATGGCTAGATTATTTAAAACTTATTCTTAAGATTTATCAAGCCATAAAACTAATGAAAAAAACTAAATTAATAAAGAATTTATATTAAATATAGGCTTATATATAATAGTAAGGTTCATACTAATATTAGTATAGTGGGATTTTAATAGCTATTAGATTGGTTTCAATCTAAACCTCTTGCTTTTGTATATAAGCTAAAGTTTTTAGATTAATTAAATATATATATATTTTTGTATTTCATTTCTATATTCCATACATTTACATTGGTGAAGATGTAATTCTAATAGTCCCTAAGAAATATTTAGATTTGTGCTTTTTGTTTAGACTTAGCTTTTGCATTATCTAAATCTATTTTGTTCTTATAACTTTTTCCATTTATTTGCTTTTGGCTTTTCAATTTTCTTTTTGATCATCTTCATGGTAAAATAGTATACTCCTCCTTTAACTTTAGAGTAGAAATTAATGAAATTGCTCATGCTATGTGACTGCAATTGATTAATTAGACTCAATTGATAGTGGTGTTCACAGTATATTATAAGCAATCAAAGAGAACGATTTGAGGGATGGTCAATGGGGTTCAAATATAAAGGGAAGGGCCTATGAACAAGAGTGCACCTCCTTTTCCAATCGGTTAAGAGTTTTGTAATATTTGGGGTTAAGTGTCCTTGGGTTTGAATAACTAGGCTAGATGACCTCCCAAGAAGTCCAAATTCAAGAGTTTACATTTGGTATCAGAGCAGTCTCAAGTTTGACTCTATATTTGGTATTAAGGGAATCATACCACTTAGGGGAATTACACCACATGTTGATTGACATTTGGTATTAGAGGAATCATACCACTTAGGGGAATTACACCATATGTTGATTGACATTTGAAAAAGGTCTAATATGCTACAGTTGGGCTTGATCTGAGGGGTAGGGTGTCAAGAGAGCAGGGCTTTTGCAGGGAAGTGTGGTGGATTGTAAGCAACCAAAGAGAACGACTTGAAGGATGGTCCATAGAGTTCAAATATAAAGGGAAAGGGCCCATGAATAAGAATGCACCCCCTTTTTTAATCGGTTAAGGGTCTTGGGATATTTGGGATTAAATGTCCTTGGGTTTGAATAATACTAGATTGATTGACCTCCCGAGAAGTCCAAACTCAGGAGCTTACATTTGGTATCAGAGCGGTCTCAAGTTCGACTTTGTTGGTTGGCTTAGGGGAATCACACCACATGTTAATTAACATCTGGCATTAGAGGAATCATACCACATATTAATTGACATCTAGTATGCTTCGGCTGGGCTTGACCCGAGGGGTAGGGTGTCCAGAGAGTGGGGCTCTTGGGAGAGCTGTGGCTCTAACTTTCCGTTCATGAGGGCGTGAACTTGCAGGGAAGTGTGGTGAATTGTAAGCAACCAAATAGAATGACTTGAGGGACGGTCCATGGGGTTTAAATATAAAGGGAAAAAGCCCATGAACAAAAATGCACCCTCTTTTCCAATTGGTTAAGAGTCTTGGGATATTTAAAGTTAAGTGTCCTTAGGTTTGAATAGTATTAAGTTGGGTGACCTCCCGGAAAGTCTAAATTCAGAAGCACTACATATATAGTGCAACTCCATTAGCTCTTACTACTAATCCTCAAATCCCAATAAATTTCTTTTATAGAAATCCTAAAGATGATATGTATTGTTAATTCAATCATTTTCTAGTGATTGCTACTTATTATTCTTGGGATGATGCCCACCCTTTGTATAAGTTCCCTACATATCTACAAAAGACAGAGTAGTAGTGATATAATGGTTTAAATGCAACCACTTATGTGGATTAAAATATTTTCCCATGTGTATTCAAGTGTGCATTTGGACATGCTGATGATTGTAATAATGCTTTCCAACAATTGCATCATCTCTATCAAAGGCTATTTGAATAGTTATGCAATTTAGTGTCGACTTCTAGAGTCTCTTACTCCATATGGAGTTGAATATATTAAAGTAGATTGAGTTGAGTATGTTGTGGTTAGCACTTAGTCAAAATCTTCTAAGACTTATACTTGCACTTGACCCAATTACTCTTAACAATGTTCTTCAATTGGTATAATGTTAAGTGGTCATGGTTGTGATGTTCATTATTAGGCATATGATGAAGTTGGCTATACGTATCAGCATTATCAGTGTTTTTCGGATTGGTATCCTTCATTTCTTAAGTGAAGATCTTGACATCAATAATATCCTTGGTGTTGTTGCGGTGAAAAGTCTTGACACTAAGATTCTTTTGAGAAACAAGGAGTCATATGAATAATGAAAGGACCTTACACAAATAAGTTAGTGACCTTTTTATTTTTCTTTTAAGAATACTATGAAGGGGTTCATTCGGTATCAATTTATCTAGTGTTAATTTTTCAAATTCAGTTTTAAAACAAGAGGTTTATTATTATCCTGATATAGGTTTAAATTTATATTCTATTGCTTAGCTTGTTGCCATATGTAGTTATTTACATTTTTGTGTTAAGGTAAAATTACACTTCATTCTCTATTGCAATGGGTGTACACATATGTGTGTATGGGATGAAGCAAATCTAATTGTGCATGTGGGTGATCTTGAGTTTGAGCTTTAATTTTTGTGGGTGGTGCCAAATCAAGTTTTTGACTTTATTTTTAGTATGGATTAATTATAACACAATTATGTAAAATGTGATTTTGAGGTTTTTCCCTTTTGTTTTATACTCCCTTGTCTATTCCTCTCAAGTTTGTTTTACTTCATCCTGTTGTTTCTATTTTTATTTCCATCACTTTTTGTTTCCCCATTACTTCCTATTGTATTTCCTTCTTGTTCATATATTCATTCTCCAAATCCCTCATATAATCTTTATGTTACAATGGTTGACTAGTTGAAGTAAGAGTATGTTAACTTATTTGACTTTCACCTGTTGTTTAGGGCCAAGATTGCAATATGTCATTCTATTCAAATTAGGAATGCTTATCTAATCAAGGTTTTCATTCAACATCAGTTACCAAAAGAGATTAATATTTTATGAGTAAATGTCTAAAAGATGTTAAAGAAAGTAGTTATCTAGAAGTCTTAAAATCCTTGGTTGTATGAATTTCATTTTGTGATGAAACTTAATAGAAGTATTTATTTCTGCATCAACTATCATCTATTAAGTGATGTGATGATTTTAGATACCCCACATTGCCAAATTTCTAATCCATTTGGGGTGAAGTTGTTAGTTCACTAAATTAAATTTTGGTTTCATACTAGCAAGTTCTAATGGCAAGGAGGATGTTTTCAAGATTATTTTTTATACACCATTTAATTTGGTACAAGTTTTTGGTGATGTCATTTGGGTTAAAATGTGCATATAAGTCCAAAAATATGATTTATCTTGGGTGCCACATTTCTTATAAAACTTTGTAAGTTCATCTTGATGAACATGCAGCTATTCTAAAGTTTCATACTCTAAAGTGTATGAACAATGTGCAATACTTCCTCTACAAGGTGCAATATTTTAGTTATTTTATTAATTATTTTTTTGATTGTATTGCCCTCATTGCAAGTGTTGCAGAAGTTTTTTATATTGCCTTTTAGCTGGTTTAAGGATTACAAACATGCATTTGTGAATTTTAAAAAAGATGTTAACAACTCCTTCAATTTTGGCATATCCTAACTATACTTTATATTTTATCTTGAGAGTGAATACTTTTAATATTAGTCTCGAAGGTGTGTTGA
>NW_003314280.1:1344657-1346051 GCF_000143415.4 Selaginella moellendorffii | reverse complement strand
TCAATCATACATTACAATCAGTAGAAGTGAACTACTCTATAATAGAGAAAGAGTGTGTAATAGCAATATAAGGTTTTGAGAAGCTTTATATATCTCAATCATGTGATCATGCTATAGTCACTTCATTATTGAACTAGAAAAACTTGGTTAGTCGTACAATTTAGTAGGCTTTGAAACTTTAGATATTACTTTGAAATTGTTCATTACTTAGGGAATTCTATACTTGATGTTGACGCTCTTTTTTGAGTTCCTCTCCCTTCTTTGCTTTCTTTTGATGTTTTTAATGAGCCTATTATTCTAGTATCAGTGGATTTTCTAGACAAATATTCAATATCTACAAAGTGCGGGGTGTAAAGTGATATCCTCTCTTTTATTTTAGGTGAGAATACAAGATATTATTTTGTGTTTAAAAAGTTTGTAGGCCTTTTTATTGATTAGAGATATGATATGATGTTATCTAGTATGTATGTAGTTGCATTTAATGCTAAATATAATATTCTCCTTCTTGCTATGGAAGGATCATATAAGCTCTTAAATCAATCTCTGCCGAATATTAATTTTAATATGTAGTGTGATTCTCTTATCTAACCAATAGAGTGGTACTCGAAACTGCTCTTAAATTTGAATTTCCCAAAAGGTCACCTGGCTTAATATTACTTAAACCCATAGTATTTTAAGACTCTTAATTGATTAAAAAACTGGAATGCACTTTCCTTCTATATTTGAACCTCTTTTAATCATTCTTTAATTCTTTTTCTTGAAGTTAATTGTAGTTTTTTGTTTATTTGAGTTGATGACATTTGATCTAATGGGCTTTTTTCCACAATTGACTACTAACAATGAATATGTCATTATTGCTTCTGACTACTTGACTCAGTGGGTGAAAGTTGATGCTCTTGCTAGTGTATTTGTAATTGTTATTGAATACTTTCTCCTCACTTAAGTGGTGTTTCAGCATTCTTGTCCATAGCAAATTCTCTCAAATAATAGTTTCATTTTCATGAGT
Organism: Selaginella moellendorffii; assembly: GCF_000143415.4. Classification (NCBI taxonomy): domain Eukaryota; kingdom Viridiplantae; phylum Streptophyta; class Lycopodiopsida; order Selaginellales; family Selaginellaceae; genus Selaginella; species Selaginella moellendorffii. The sequence goes on along the minus strand of NW_003314280.1, from coordinate 1,345,045 downwards.
GTTTATCATCCACAGATGGGTGATTTGGTGGAATGGTTTATTTAAACTTTCAAAAGGATGATCGCAAGGTGTATAAACTTTTAACATTTGGATTGTAATAGTTATTTGCCATCTCTTTAGTATACGTATGTTTCTAGGATACAGAATTCTATTAGTGCTTCACTATATAAACTTTTATATAGTTATGATTTGATATTATTAATCAAGTTGAGTTTACCTTTGGATCCTAAGATCAATACTTGACAAACATTCTTCCATTCGTTTTGTTAAACATTTGGGCCGCATACAAGTGGGAAAACAACAGTGCAACAATTTTTATTATTGTCTGTCTACAAACTATAAATTGGATTGTTTTGTTTTCTCAATCTTACAGTACATGGTTTTAAAG
>NW_003314280.1:1320862-1344557 GCF_000143415.4 Selaginella moellendorffii | reverse complement strand
CAATGAAAAAGACTATAGTGGGTGTTATGGCAAAAGAATCAAAAACAAATTGCACCACTTACAAATCCATTAGTATCTTTGTCTAATATTGTTCCAAATCGCAGCCCATCAACTAAAAGACTTTAATTGCCTTCCATCTTTCTGAGAAGAGGGGATAATATGAGGTCTAAATATACAATTATGATGTTGTATACTAATATTAGTGTAATGGAATTTTGATAACTATGGGATTAGTTTCAATTTGGACCACTTGTTTCTATATATAAAAACTATTATATAAACTTATGTAAACTAAGATAATTGAATATGCATATTTTTGTATTTGATTTCTATATTCCATACACTCATATAGTGATATTAATTAACAAAATTACTAAGATATAACATATATAAATATAGTATAATATAAATCTCACAAGTCAATGATATTGTAGCTACTATTTCATTTTTTGGAGTTTCCAAGTGGTTTCCTATAATGTTGTTTTATATCACAAATCACAGTTATTATTTTTATTATTATTGTATCATAAGTTTTGCATTGAATAAACAAGGTAAGTTAGCAAATTCTTTATTTACACATATGCAGATATATTGTTTATTTTAAATTTCATTAAAAAATTATGCATATAATTATGTTGTGATTGCTATAATAGCAATGGAAACACATTATAATATTTGTATGGGACATGCTACATGCATAGGGGCATTCTATGTAGACAAACACTTCATGCCATATATGCAGCCATGTCATCTATTCTTTTTTGAGTGATACAATTCAATTTATGATCCATGGTGCTTAGCATGTATAAGAATGTGCAAAGCACAAGCAAATAAACCCCACCTTAATCATTCGATCATAGTAAAGAAATCCCTTGCTTGCAGCCATAGCACTCTATGCCACTAGCTCTATTTCCTTGAGCATGCTGCCCAATACTAAGATGACATGCTTTGACTAATTTAGTGTGCCATAAAGCACCACAATCTTTATCAATCTACTAATAATCTTATTCATTACCTATTGCTGCTATGATTCCCCTGGATCAAACCTTTGTTTTTGGTGAAGAGATTGAGCATCATATTGGCATTCAAGATTCTTGCCTATTTTGAGTTACAGATCAGCCAACCTCTATATTAACACTTAACTACATGTAGCCACTGAAGATAATGAGTGTGTGCTCTATGCTACACACAACATCAAGAGCCCTAATCAAGTGCTCTAGCGCAGTGATGGTGTTGCCAAATTAGCACAACTGGTAGTGGAACTTTGGGTGCTGGCACCATGAACTTCCAGCCCTGTTCGGTGGCTCTCGCCCTACTGCTACTGCCAGTACCGACATTTCCATTTGCTCTCATGGGCCATACATGCCAATTATATAGTCATATATGTGTATTTAAGCAATTTAAACACATGTGTTTTGAATTGATATATATTGCAACACCACCCACTCCAGGTACACCTCCCCCCTAGATCTGCAATCACATTTTAATTGCTGTATTATACTTGATGAGTGTTATGATCCACTCAAAAATATTATAAGACAAGATAGGAGAAAAAACATTTCATGATCACAAAAGAATGAGATCTTTAACAACTATTAAAAACTCTTTGATTATAGATAATACTAATGAAAATAATAAGAAAATTCTATATCATTAATATATTAAAAGAGATAATTTTTTAATTATTTATGGAATATAGAAAGAGAATATAGAAAATATACATATCAATTAACCCAAAAACCCTAGCTTATATACAAAAGTGAGTGATTCAAATTAAAACCAATCCGACGGCTACCAAAATTCCACTATACTAATATTAGTATATGGCATCATAGCCATACACTTGGACCTCACATCATCCCCTCCTCTCGGAATAATGGAAAATTATCATGGTTCTCTTATAGATGGGCCGGGATTTGAAATTATATTAGGAGGAGGTATCGATAGATTTGTACGTGGTATCAATTGTTCTTGATCCCTTTGTACAAAGTGTTTTAACTGCTACACATGCATAATTTCTAGAGAATCGGCCTACTAGACGTCATGCCAAACCTCATAAATTTGCAGTCCAACTTGCCACAACACCCGATACAATCTTTTCCACTGAGCAAAGAGCCCCTTAGATAAATCACATACTATAAGGTGGGGAAAACAGACTAACATTAAGCCATCCATTTTGTACTCTGTAGATGGACGATGATAGGAATTGTAACACCATTATTGTCCACTTGTATGTGGTCTAGATGTTCGGCAAACTCTATTCAGACAAGTGGAAGAATGCTTATCAAAGGCTGATCCCACGATCTAGCATCAATAGTTTATAGCAATCACGAAGGTAAACCCAATCACTAAGGTAATATTATATCATGATTATATAGGGGTTTATATGGTGAAGCACTAACAAACATATGACAACCCTACACCCCTATGACATATGCATACCGAAGAGATGGCAAATAACCATCCCAATCCAAATGCTTAAAGTTCACATACTTCGCAATCATCCCTTTAAATGTCCAAACGAGCCGTTGCACCAAACTATCTAACTATAGATGATAAGCATTCGTGAAAGTGTGGCGTATCCCCAACCAAGATGTCAAAACATGAAATGCCTCAGCTATAAATACAGGACCATTATCTAAAAGAATCTGCTCTAGACAAGAATGTTGGAACACCACTCAATTGAGGAGGAAATATCCAACAGTAGTTTAAGAGGTGCTAGCAAGAGCACCAACTTCCACCTAACAAGTAAAGTAGTTAAAAGTAATAATAACATACTCATTACTAGCAATCAATCATGGAAAAAGTCCTATAAGATCAAATGCCACTAACTCAAATGAATAGGAAATTGCAATTGACTTCAACTGTTCTTTCGTAGTATGAGGGGGAGTATTACGAGCTTGGCACAAAAAATAGCTATACATACCAAATAATATCACATTGCATCTCTGGTCAATAGAAATACTTACATAGCTTCTTAGTCACACAATAATATTCCACATGCCCGTTTAGAACAGGAAAATCATGGTAGATATGGAGAAACCGTGGAATAAAAATTAAAGACACCATCAGCCATAAATAATCATCATGATCCATCCCCACAAAATAAAGAAGGCTGTTTTCAAGGTGATATTAAGAATGTAAATGCCAAAATAGCAAGTCATCAGCAAGTGATATAAGATTCTCAAACCCATCTCGAGGCTTTCAAATCCATGGCTCAATTTTTTGAGCCTCATGAGCCTCGTCAAATGAAGGTAGATTTTGCTTTATACCTTGTGGACACTGAACATTAAGTATAGCAACTGCCGATGGCACAGAATCCTTGTCTAGAAAATCACAGATACCAGAACAATAGGTTCGTTAGAAATATGAGAAGAGAGAAAAGAAGGAAAAGAAGTTTGAGAAAGAGCACCAGCATTAGCTATAGAACTCCTCGGGCAATAAACAACATCAAAATCATATATCTGAAATTTCAAAGCCCATTAAGCAAAACAACTAACCAAGTTCTTCCACTTTAATAATGAAGTAACAGCAGCATGATCACCTTTTAGTAATGTTCGAGAACCATATAGATATGCATGAAGGTTCTCAAAACCCTAAACTACTGCTAAATGCTCCTTCTCTATCATGGAATAGTTCACTTCTATTGGTTGTAATATACGGCTTATATATGCAATGAGATGGTGCTGATAAGGCATACTTAGGCTCTCTTGCATCAACACATCTTTAAGACCAATATCAAAAGCATCCATGCGCAAAATGAAAGGTCAAGTGTAGTTTGAATATGCTAAAACTGAAGGAGTCATCAATAGCTCTTTAAGATCCATGAACACCCATTCACAGTCTGCAAATTAGATGAAAGATGATGTTGATGACTTCAGCAACACCTAGAACAGTGCAATGCGATCAGAAAGATAATCTATAAAACGATTGAGATATTGCATCATACTCAGAAAGTGTTGGACATTATTCATACACTTTAGAGTAGACAACTTTAGAATAGCCATAAGTTTGTTATGATCAACTTGTAAACCCTCACGAGAAATACGGTACCCAAGATAAATTGTGTCCTTGAACCTAAACATGCACTTTGATTGCTTCAACTTTAAACCAATGTTCCATAACTAATCTAACATTTTATGAATATCACGGACATGTTCCTCCCATATCCCCTCCGAGTGGATCAAGACATCATCAATGAAGTCAGTAGTCACCTCTGGCATATTGTGAAGGACCTCGTCTATCATCTATTGAAAAGTTGCTAAAGCATTGTTCAAACCAAACAACATCGCCAAGAACTCATACAAACCAAACGGTGTATGAAAAACAATATTAGGAATATTTTCTTCAGCCATCAATACTTACCAGTATCCATAAGCAAGATTTAGCTTGGTGAATTAATAATTTTTCCCTAGACAATCCAAGAGATCAGTAGTATGAGGAAAATGTATACATCCAAGATCATCACTTCATTTAATGGATAATAGTCGATGTAAAAATAAATATTCTCATCAAACTTCATCACAAGGTGAGGTTCACATGCTTAAGGACTTCACAACTTTTGAATAACACCCTTTTCTAACATCTCTTTGACATTTGCATATAAAATCTTGATCTCTTTAGGTGACTAACGACAAATAGGAATCTTGATTGGACCAGCATCCCTGGTTAGAATCGGATGACGTGTGGCAATCTTGGCCCCAAACAATAGGTCAAATTCAAAGAAATTGACATACTCCTTCATAAGGCGATCAATTGCTACAACACAAAGGCCATCGAAGGGATTAGAAAAGAGAAGAGTGGAACAAAACAGAAATATAGAAGGAATTAATGGGGAAACAAAAGTAATGAAGCAAAAATAAAAGCAAAAGGACAAAGAAGTACGAAAGTGAGAGGAATGAATATAATATAAGGAAGTATAAGACAAGGGGGAAAAGGCTCAATGTCATATTTGGCATGATTACATTGCAACTAATCCATACCAAGGACGAGGTCAAAAACTTGACTTAGCACCACCCACAATGATTGCAACCCAAGCTCAAGATTGCCCACACTCACCAGCCTCATCCTATGCATATGCATATATATAGCTGTTGCCATAAAAAATGAAAATTGGCTCCATTGCACAATGCAAATGTAAATGGCAACATATGGCAATATATTGAGCAATAGAGGATAAACTTAAACTTGTATCAACCAATACAGAGAGAATAATATGAGACATTTTATTATAAAAACAAGCTTAGAAAGTAAACATTAGATGAATTGTTGCCAAGTGAACCCTTTGATGATACTCCAAAAGAAAGATGGAGGGATCACTAACTTATTTGTGCAATATCCCTCCATTACTCGCACGACTCCTCATTTCTTGGATACATCTCGGTAACCAGACCTTCCACTGCAGCAACACCAATAGGACGACGTTGATACCAAGATCTCCACCCAAGAAATAAAGGCTACCAATCTGGAAAACACCGACAAAGCCAATAAGTGTGACTAACTTCATCACATGCCTTATGATTACATCCTCAAACTCGAGCAGCAGCAGCATCAACCTTCATTGGAATAAGACTATCTCCCACATGAAGTGGAGTTGAAGGATGTATAGTAAAAAGTGGAAGAGGCGACATCTTATAATATTATGCCAAACGAAGGGCATTGTCAAGGGTGGTTGAAGTAAGTGCATGCATAAGTCCTACAAGATTTTGATGAAGTGTTAGCCACAACATTTCTAGCTTGATCCGCTTGACATATTTGGCTCCGGACGAAGCAAAAGGCTTCAGAAACGAACGTTAAATTGCATCACCGACTCAAATGGCCCTTAATGAAGATGATGCAGTTATTAAAAAGCATCATCACAATTGTTAGTATGTCTGAATGCGCATTTGAAGACATCCAAGAGAATATTCCAATCCCCATGAGTGGCTGTGCTCAAACCATTTGTATCATTGCAACACTGTCCCTTGGAGACACGTGGAAAACTCATGTAAATGTTGAGTATCATCCCAAGAATGATATGTGGCAATCATTGTGAAGTGATTAAACCAATAGTACACATCATCCTTAGGATTCCCATGAAAGAATTTTAGTTGAACACAAGGATTGGCACCAAGAGCAAAAGGAGTTGTACTATGTCTCATGAATGCTACCATCAACTGAGTTTGATTTTTCAATTACAATTATATAGCATTAAACAATTGCACCAACTGCTACTCTAGAGTCAAAGGAGGAGGAGACTATTGTTCTACCATGAAGATGAATGAAAAAGAAAAAGCAAAAAAAAAAAGAAATGAAAAAAAGCTAAAAGGAAAGGGAGATCCAAACAATGCAAAGCTAAATCTAAACCAAAATCCCGAAAGAAAAGATCAAAAGAAAGGAAATAGAAAAAACTAAAGCTAAATAATGCAAGAGTTAGATGTAAACTAAAATCCCAAATCCAAGCACTCCTCAGGAACAACCAAAAGTGCCTTTCACCTCCACTAATGTGAGTGTATGGAATATGGAAAAGGAATATAAAAAATGTGTATATCACAAAAACCCTAATTTATATATAAAAGCGAGTGGTTCAAATTGAAGTCAATTCGACGGTTACCAAAATCCCACTATATTAATATTAGTATATGGCATCATAACCATACACATGGACCTCACATTTTGAAATAATTCCAATTAAGTAATACTTTTAAAAAATTAAAATATTTTAAAAAATATTTAAAACATTATAGAATTTTGCTCATTCAGATTATTGAGCCAAAGGGAACTAACACCTCCATTTTTTCATGGAATCTATTAATCCTGCTATTGTATAGACAAAATATTTTATATTAGGTAATTAATCATCCATTTGTATTGCAATTCTACAATGAATTCTTTTATCAATGAATTCCCTACAAGACAAAGTACATTATAACAGCCCATATTGATCCATAGGAGGACTCAAGGTTAGCCATGTGGTAGAGGATGTGGACCATACTAACATGCTTAAGAATCTAACATGGAGGGGATGGTGTTGTTAGCAAGGGGATCAGCTAGCACATCTAAGAGTTCTTGGCTAATATCGAAAGATGGATAAAGAGGGGTGTGGATGAGTGTCCAAGTAATCATGCTATAAGGAGCATCATGAGGGGTTAGTAGAGGAAACCACTCCCAATATGAGAGTGTAAGTTTGTTATTGTAATTGTTTGTCTCTAGTAGCTATTTGTTTAGTCAATTGTTTGCTATAGTGTCTCCATACTTTGGAATGCCACCTCACTTCTGGGAATATCCCTCCTCCTATTTTTAGGAAAAATGGCATCTCCACTCTCAAGAGGAAGGACTTCTAGACAAGGAGATTCACATTCCTCTCCCCTTGAGGGAAAGGGAGGACACATTCAATTGTGTCAAAGGAACCATAGTGGGGAGTTGATAATGATGGCTTGGCCCTAGACCATGTGGATGAATGAGAAGCTTATAGTGGCTATTATAGCACTTCTCAAGGACCCCAAAATAGCATGAAAACTAGGAAAGTCTATGCATGATACTCAGGTAAAAAATGAGCTTTTATTACTAAAGATTTCTTTGGCATTGCACATCAATACCTTGTGTATAAGATGGGTGCAGAGTTTGACCTCTACCTTGATATTTTTTACTATGCAACACACAATAATAGAGTGGCTAGATGTGAGAAAGTGAATGTGTTATGCATGGCACTAGAAGCACACAATATTTCCTACCAAGCAAGCAAGGCTTAAGGATTTGCTAAGCATGGCAAACGAGGCTATCTGAGAGTGGGAGGAGAAAACACTTGGTAGCAATAGAAATATGTTGTGAGTCTAGTAGGGAAGATTCAAAGGATCTGGAGCACTGAAAGCTTATAGCATGTCGAAGTGAGTACAATAGGAGCAGAGATAGACACCAGCATGGCTGTTTTAGTTGTTAGTGACAACAGTAGCAAACTAGTACTTGGTGCTCAAAGTGTGATGGAGATGGCCATGGCTTCAGCACACTAAGAGGACACTAGTAGAACAAATCTTGCAGAATGACTTTATTTCATGTGTAATGAGGATGGTTGCTCATGATTGCATATATTTTGAAGAAGAATGACAAGATTATGAAGGAGACAATACTATAAACAACCAAAGAGGGGTTCAAATATTAAAAAAATGGCCTACATCCATTTTTCCAATCAGTTTGGAATATAATGTCTTTAGGTTTGAGTAGGGTGAATCCAAATTCACACACATCTTTAAACTTAAACATGCACCTGCCTTTCCCTATGGAATCCTCATCTACCAAAGGTGGAAAGATAGGCTACTTATGTAAGGTGGTGTAGACAGTGTTTGACTGGGAGGGCTGCTTAATCCTCGAGCATCTACCAAAGGTGGATGCAGCTATCAAGAGGGCAATAAGTAAGGTTTTGCAATGAGACAGAGCAACTGAAGATGAAGTCCTCTATATTTGGAAGACCCCAGAAAAAAAAGGTGTGGCACACCAACCATACAAGGCTTATGTGGTGAAGGGAGATAATATTATCCTCCTGGCCTTCTCGCAAGTAGTTCTAGATACGAGGATGAGAGTGGCAGTGATCTGCTCAAGCTTATCGTACATGGAGGTCACAACAAACAACACAGTCAGGTCATACATGGAGGTCATGGCAAACAACAAAGCTAGGAGGCAGGGCCTGCAAGCGGGATGCTGGAGCACGCCAAGTGCACAAGGTGCTAATAGCCAACGTCTCGCCCTATGCTGTCTAAAACCACAGAGGTGAACATTTGGTGTTGCTGCACTGTGAGAGGATAGCATCAATCACCAACATTCCTCACCTGTGCAAGCTCTCCAGCATCAGCCTGGCAAAGACTTGGAAGTATGTGTATCTACTATCAAGTTTGGTGATGAGGCACTGAAGGTTGAGCACTCTCAATGCGACAAGGAATTTCTGACCTAGGTGAAGTCACAGCTACAGCTTGGCCCGTGCTTAGCAGGAGCCAGGATAGAGAATGAGCTCAATGAATTGCTTCTTCGATACTGGCACATTTCCAGCATGAAGGCCAACAACATTGGCAAAACGGACATAATACAACACAGAATCCACACAATAGCTGAGCATCCTATCAAGCAACATCCTTACCGAGAATCTCCAAAACAGAGAAGGGTGCTATGACTATCTAAGGAGCTGCAGAAGATTCTTGATGCAGTTGTGGAGCCGTCAACCTCTCCATGGGCATCATCAGTTGTGATGGAGGCAAAGAAAGATGGGAGCATGAGATTCTGCGTTGATTACCAAAACTTGAACGCAGTGACAAAGAGAAACGTGTATGGGTAGATGACACACTTGACCAGCTCGTAGGTGCAAGAGTTTCAGCTCGTTAGATCTAGCATCGGGTTTTTGACAAGTTCCAGTATGTGAAGAAGACCAAGAGAAGATGGCATTCATCTGCAGGGATGGACTATTCCAGTTCAACATGATGCCATTTGGTTTATGTAATGCAAGCACAGTGTCTCATTGATAAAGTACTTGGGAGCCTGAGATGGGAATGTGCCTTGGTATACATTGATGATGTCAATGTATACTCCAAGGATGCTAGATCAGATCTCTTGGATATCAGCAGAGTCTTGTCAAGGATGGAGGCAACAGGCCTAAAAGTCAAGCCCAGGAAATGCCACCTCTTCATGGAAAGTTTTGGCCACATGGTCTCAGCAGCTGAGGTAACTCCAGATCCAGCTAAGGTAGCAGCTATTAAAGAATTCCCCAATCCTGGGAAGGAATAGGTGAGTGCTTGAGTTTAGTCAGTGGAAGGTAAAAGTGTGGCTGGATATTATCGCAGATTCATATCAGAGGTGGCCACGAAGTTGCTCAAGCAGGTGGTGCCTTGGTGCTGGGGAAAGAGCAGAAAATGGCATTCGACCAAATGAAGGATCTCCTGTGCACTTGGCATACCCAAACTTCAGGTACAATATAGTGAATCAAGTTAGATATTTTACTAAGTGCCACAATATTTCAGGTGTGATGCTTCAAAGACAGCCATATCAGCTCTCCTAGCTCAGGCTGGGTAAGATGGGTGAGACAGGCCTATTGCATTTTACATTAGGAAGCTAGACATAGCAAAACACAATTACAACATATCAGAGGTGGAGTGTTTGGCAATAATGCAAGGTTTGAAGCACTTCTGTACATACTTGCATGGATCCAAGACCATCATACAGACTGATCACTAAGCTCTGAGGGCCTTGACCAATTCCTCAAATCTATCGGGCAGGCTACAATGCTGGTTTGTTCAGCTACTTGAGTATGATTATGAGGTCATATATTGCCAGCAATGCAAACACCGATGGCCTATCTCATGCAGTTGGTGACTCTAATAGCTAAGGTACCATTAGGAGAATTGGCGTACATTTGATAAAGGTTGTTTTCTATGTGTGGCACATGAGCAGGTTCACTTGACGCCACCTCTTAGTTAAACAGTTCTGAGCAAGAATATTGATTGCTTTACTTAGTTATGCGTGCATTTCAAGGATTTATATAATCAAGTGTCCATTATTCCAGTAACTGAAACCCTGATTCTATTATTCATTCAGTTTCTCTTGGTTATGAACCTGCTGGAATACAAAACGCAACTCTCACTATGCATATCAGGCAACATCCCGGCACTAGTAAGAATAGAGTGCAAAGAGGAAGATACAAATTCCAACTCCTAGACAGCAAATTGGTTTGCCTTGTCAACACAAGTGTTGACCACTACTTGAAAGTCGTCCAGGCACATGAAGTGAAAGAAATCTTGGAGAAGTTCCACACAGGTGACTTGTCAGACCACCTTTCCAGAAACTGCATGTTCACAAACATCAAGCTTCACTACTAGTGAAAAGGTATGAAGCCAGTGTAGGGAAGTTTATAAATGCATCTTTACATTGCAAGCCAACTCACAGTCACACATGTTGAGCATCCAGTGTGCCTGTATTAGAGCCATTTGCAAGGATAAACCTAAGCTTTTGACTTTGTTACAACATCTGACAATGAAGTTGGACCTCTAAACATGAGTCCATGGGCTTTTGAGTTGCTTTATAGAGGTCAAGGAAGCCACAACATCTAATGCTTGACATGCCAGCTCTAGAGGAGAGCATAGACTTCGTGAAATACATTGAGCATTTAGCCAAGAACTGTAGGACTTGAGCTGAGCATGCAAAAACTAACATTTGACATGAGCAGGAACATTATGCTAGAAACTTCAACAAGAGAATTGCCAAGCATGTGTATTTCTGAAGATCATTCAACAAGGTGTCCAAGGATGGAAAGGCTAGGTGAAGTTTGAAGGACCATTCATCATTACATAGCAAATTCACAAGTTGAAGTTCTGGGTATCAGCTCAAGGCAATGTAGAAGAGAGGTATTAACCTCGGAAATGAGATATGACACACTCAACTTTGACCCCTCCACATTGTCAACGACTCAGCTGGCCTATAGTGGCCCATATTGATCCATAGGAGGATTTGAGGCAAGTCCTTTGTTAGAGGACATGTACAACACTAATGCAGTTGGGAATCTGACATGGGGAGATGGGGTTGTTAGTGGGGGGATTGGCTGGCATATCCTGGAGGAGTTCTTGGCTGATACTAGAAGATGCATGGTATGGGAAGCTTTAGGATGTGGAGTCTTGGGTTGGCAAAAGTTGGGAATACGTGTACAAGGTGAGTTTCTTTGCAAGGCAACATCTTCCAATGTGCCTTGCATGAGCTTACACCCATTTTAGAACTACAACAATGTATTTGTTCAATATTAATTTTTAGCAAGGGTATATTATATTTTAAGTAGCCACTAATTAATGAAAATTGAACTTATATGCCATTTGCTATTTGCTCTGATACTATATATAAGATTCAAAAATCAATGATGACAATATATTAATCACATACACTACACATTACTATAAATATTTTTAGATTTTTTATACTTAAGAGATCCAATAGCATCTTCATATAACATGATTCAAGTACTGTAAAAATAAATAAATAAAAAGTAAAATAAAAATCAGAAATCAGTCCAAAGTTGCCAAGTACTTGGCTTTAGGCTTGATTGGCTTGATAGGTAATATTTAATCATCAATCAAAATTTTAAAATGATTCCTTGGGGAGGAATAGGATTGGAAATATAAACTAGATTGAGTAAGGGTCACTATGTGTATGGTGTCCTCTCATGGAATGCCATTGTCATAACTTAGCTCAAGAATAAGATGTAAAGGATTAGTGAGACTGATCTAGGCAAGGTTTGTTCAAGTTTGAGAGTGATTTGTAAAATAAATAAAAAGAGGAACTTTAGCTAAAGCATGAATATGACAAGAAATGTATAAGTTTTTGGAATTTGTAAGCTTTTAAATTTGAATTTCCCAGGAGGTCATTTAATATAATATTACTCAAACTTAAAGATATTTAATGCCAAAAGTTTAGCAACTCCTTTTTATTATTATAGATTTTTCTCAAAAATTAGTTAATTTTCATAATTTTAATATTATATAGCATATTAAATTGCTGTACACATGACAGTTTTAATCATGTAACCCTTAACTGATTGGAAAAGGGGGTACATTTTTATTCATGGGCCTTTTCCCTTTATATTTAACAGTTAATAAATTGTCTCTCAAGTCATTATTTTTTACTATTTATACAATATAGCATCCATAAAGCCATAAATACTGGAAGATAATAAAATATTTATTTCTCATTTTCCTATTAGATGCTTAGAAAAAAAATGTGAATCTTACATCAATCAAATAAAAGTCTTAAAACCACACTAACTTGTCTTATTTCTTGTTGAAATTAACTATTTACAGGAATCCTCTTAATGATTTCAGTCTATATGAAGGACCATGAGCTAATCCAGTAGAAGAAGAATAAGCCCATGTATATAGCTCATGCTTGCAATATCTTCCTTAGTACCTTAATATTTCTTTTTCATATTTAAAAACTACTAATACAAGATAATGAAAATTATAATAGATAATTTCCTTCTAGAGGATCTTTGAAAAGTATATGAAAAGTTAAAAACTTTCAGTTCTTTCTTGAATAGGCTAACACAAATGCAAGTTGGTCTTTTATCTTAAACTGTCACACAAAGAAAGTGCTGTCATAGATACTTCTTATGAATATAGCCATACTTGGAGCACCAATTAAAGATGAGATGGAATCTAGAATGTAAGCCACAAGAAAGTAAAGTTAATAAGGAACCTTTGGACGGATCAACTTCAAAATAGATCCTTTTATTATGTCACTAAAGATTTATTTTTAGTAATTTAAGAATTTTAAAACATAATAGAATATGGACAACAAGCTATATTCCTTGAAATTTTTTAGAACTTTCATTAGTACTTCTTTCATAAAGATTGTTAAAGAAATTAATCTTTCTTTACAATCATGTTGGAAATCTTCTTAAAGGAGCAATCAAATGCCACCACCAATAATTCTTGTCAGACTTATCAAACCTAGTGAGTTTTAGAAGGAGATAAAAGTGGTATTAATGGTTGTGTGGTAGTTAACATTCAAAATTCATTGACTTTAAATACTATTTGATTCAATATCACAAGAGTTTATTAAGTCCAAGATTAAACAAAAGTAGTGGAGGCAATTCAACTTAATATTCAACTGTGAATAACTCTCTTGTGTGTTTTATTACAATTACAATTGATACATTTTATCTATAAAATAAATAAGTCAACACTTTAACCTTTGCTCAACACATAAGTAATAAGAACTTTTAATGTTACAACTCTTAAATTGTTCATAACAACACACCATGCCAAAACAAAAAGCCCAAAACTCTGGATTAATAAAGTAATAGGCTCTAACTCTTCCCATTCTTCCAGATGCTCACTTGTCAATGCAAGAAAGTGTAAAGCTGACATAAGATACAATCACCACACATTTTCCAACCTTGCTGTTTAGCTAGCTTTGCAAATTAGAGAAGCAAGGGAAACAATTCAAGAAAATAACTAAAAAATTAGATTTTTTTTTTATATAAAGCATACTTACTTCTTTGATGGCCTTCTAAAAGTATTACATTGACTAATAAGCATTATTATTGTTATAACTATTGATTGTGTAAAATCCCAAGGACTCATTACCTTATAATTAGTAGAGTGATCAACTAAAGGAGGAATCTGGCTATGGTGACATTGGTTTTGCTCCCCTTCCTCTTGATTCTATTCCACATCAATGCTAGCACTCTTTTAACCGTTAGAATTAGATATAGTTTATATAAATAATGTGCAAGAATATTAATATTAAATTTGATGACAAATGAATTAGAGAAATTATAATACCATTAGATTGAGAAATATTCCACCTAGATATTTAAGGTATTACTAATAATTTGTTGTTTTTTGCATTTGGTTTACTTAATAGTAGTGATAATTATTTATTAATCCAATTGATCAATTGGAAATTTATAATAAAAATGTTTATGATTAATAAAAAAGCTCACATTAGATAGTAAAATCAACTAAAATATACTAAGTGTTGATACAAGACTATCTAAATGAATAATAACCATTAGATGGTAGAATATCCTTGAATATCCAAGTATATTTTAGACCAATTGCTTAAATAAACAGAAAGTATTAATATTAAATATAATTAACCATTAGATTAAAGAATATCCTAAAATATGCCTAAATATTTGAAATATATTCTCTGGTTTCTTGGTCTATAACTGGCTTATATAAGTAGTTTTAGATTTACACCTGATTCCTTGATCTTGTAACTAATGCGTCAAATCTTCTAGATCACCTTCAAAATCTCGTGAAATCCAGAACACTCTTAGTGTGGAAGCAAAGCAAAGGCTGAGCTAGAGACACGCCAATGCAGCGCTCCTTCATAAGGCTCACACGACCCAGGCATTAAGTCACGATCTCTCTGATGTACAAAAATTGTCCAGGAAGTTCCCACTCAACTCAGGCTTTCAATCTTTATTAAAACGGAAATCTCGGTACAAGCTTTGATTTAGCCCCTATAAACACCATGACGCTTGCTGATCAATACCAAAACACCCACAAGATAGCGGGCGTTAGAATCGTGGTTGGCTGCACAGCAGGCATGGACAAACCGTAGAAGTTGATATGCATGACGCCAGAAATGGTGTCATTCTCCAGGTTCTGGGCCCTTTATGGATGTTTGGCACCACGCGTGACATCTTATTCGGCCACAAAACTAGGCCATTTTCGCTCTTTTCTGTGGCGCATTTCCTCCCGCTTCCCTCTCTTCGATCGACCACCATGGCGATGGAGAATGGTGCCGCCCAATCGCCAACAGCAGACTTAAAAGCTCTGCCAGGAACAAAGAGGGACGAGCAATCGCAAGGGACCAGTCCTGAGCACGGGAATGCGAAGCCCACGGGCGATTTCCCCGGGGAAGAAGTCATGGTGGATCAAAAGCCGATCGCGAGCGACATGGTGCCAGCTGATCGTCGCCATGGAAACAAAGGCGGGTGGAGAACAGCGCCATACATCTTCAGTAACTATCTTTGTTTTCTCGAGCCCCCTTTTTGTGAATTTCTCGATCCGCACAGGTTGTGGAGCCATGGATTTCCTGGCGTCGCTGGGGATCATGCTCAACATGATGGCTTACCTCCAGCACCGGCTCAAGCTCGACTTGGTGGACGCCGCAAACACCATCACAAACTTCATGGGGATGTGCTCCTACACGCCACTGCTGGGTGCCTTCGTGGCGGACGCTATGATCGGGCGATACGCAACAATCTTGATCGCCTCCACCATCTATGTCGCGGTAAACTCCCTCCTCTTTTTAAACAAAAAAGAAAAAGGATGGTCAAACTTTGATTGTTCTTGGTGTTTCTTGGAAGACCTTCACACCGTTTTGATGCGTGGTTTTCATGATCTTATATACAAGGCCCTGTTCGTGATGGTGATCGAGGCCAAGCTCCCGTCCACCAAGCCTCCGCATTGCAAGAAGCACGACTGCCTCGGCTACCTCTACGCCGCCTTCGTGCTCATCGCCATCGCCGCCGGGGGCGTGAGGCCAAATGCGCCATCTTTCGGGGCGGACCAGTTCGACCAGCATAACCCCGTGGAGCGCAAGCAGCTCTTTAGCTACTTCAACTGGTACTACTTCTTCGTGGTGGCGGCCATGGTCACCAGCACCACCCTGCTCGTCTACATCCAAAACACGTTTGGCTGGGTGTGGGGGTTTGGCATCCCCGCGGTGGCGATGGTGGTGGCGGTGGCGCTCTTCTGGGCCGGCTCCCCGCTCTACAGGAAGATCTCTCCCGCCGGCAGCCCCTTCACCCGCCTCGCGCAGGTCGTCGTCGCTGTCTGTCGCAAGTGGCGCGTTGATATTCCCAACGATCCCAGGGAGCTCTTCAACAATGAGGCGCCCAAAGCTGGCGCTGGCGGCATCACTCTTCGTCACACAATGCAATACCGGTACGTGAAGTTGACACGAAGAATCATAGTCCCGAGTGATCGATCGAAACTCTGATCGCAGGTTTCTGGACCGAGCAGCCACAATCGTCGACGGAGAGCACCACGGCTCCGAAAAGATCGATCCGTGGAGGCTATGCCCGGTGAGCCATGTAGAGGAGCTCAAATCGCTGCTGCGAATGACGCCCGTGTGGGCGACGGGCATCCCGATCTTCGTGGCGTGGTCGCAGCAGAGCACGTTTTGGATCGGGCAGGGCTACGTCATGGATCTCCGCATGGGATCCTCCCCGCACGCTTTCAAGATGCAGCCCGCGACGCTCCCGGTCTTCTCCCTCCTCACCATGATGATCTTCCTCCCTTTCTACGACAAGCTCGTTGTCCCGCTGGCCGCCAAGGTCACCAGGAACCCGCGCGGCATCACCTTCCTCCAGAGGATCGGCGTGGGGATCACCTTCGCCGCCTCGGCGATGCTGGTGGCGGGCGCGGTGGAGGTGAAGCGGCGGCGCCTCGGATTCGCCCATCCCCTCTCGTGCTTCTGGCTGGTGCCCCAGTTCTGCCTGCTGGGCCTCTCCGAGGCCTTCGTCACCATCGGCTACCTCGAGTTCTTCTACGATCAATCGCCGCCCAGCATGAGGAGCATGGCGGCGGCGGTGGTGTGGGCGATCATCGGCACTGGCAACTACGTCAGCACCGCCATCGTGGCGCTCATCAAGCGGTCAACGAGGACCCCGACCAGCGACCAGGGCTGGCTCTCGTTGACCGGGAACCTCGAGTACTTCTACTGGGTGCTGGCGGGCTGCCTGGCCGTCGATTTCGTGGTTCACCTTCTGGTCTCTACGTTCTACACGTACACAAAGCCGGACTACGCCGACGCCGACGATCAAGCTCCCATTGCGATGATTTAGATAGAGAGGAGATATATCATACAGTGTGATTACATTGGTCTTTAATGATGACTATACATTTCAAGTTTGCTCCACCTTTTTCAAAACCTTCCCATTTTCCTCGGGCACGTCGTTCCAGCGCTTGTACCTATACCACCTTGCCACCACCAAGTAGACGCCGAGATTGACGGTCAGGATCCCCGCCAGCATCCAGTAGAACAAATCCAGCCGTCCGCGGTTGATGTTATCGGGCACCCAGTTGGTCATGGCGTGCACGGCGCTCACCATCGCGGTGCTACAATAGCTACCACCGCCAATCACCATCCAAAACACCGCCGTGGCCATGCTTCGCATGCTCTCGGGCGACTGATCGTAGAAGAACTCGATCTGGCCGATGGAGAGGAAGAGCTCCATCACCCCAATGAGCACGTACTGCGGGAGCAGCCAGAAGATCGAGATGGGGATGGTCCGGTCGGTGGAGTCGAGCAGCCCCGCGGCGGCGGCGGCGCTGCGCCGCTTCACCTCGGTGGCGGCGGCGGCCACCATGACGAGGATGGAGACGACGAGGCCGATGGCGATCCTCTGGAGGGAGGTGAGGCCGCGGGGGTGGCCCGTGATCCGGCGCAGCACTGGGATCCCCAGCTTGTCGTAGACCGGGATGAGGACGAGCAGCGCGAGAGTGGTGAATGCCGTCATCGATCCGGGCGGGATCTCAAAGGAGCTGGAGGCGACGAGGCGGCGGTCCATTGTCCGGCCCTGCTGGACCCAGAAGGTGCCCTGCTGCGCCCACGCCGTGAAGACGAGCACGCCCGTGCATAGGATGGGTAGCAGCCGGAGCAGCAGCTTGAGCTCCTCCACGCTGTGGACGCTGCTCACCTTCCAGGGGTCCACATCGCCGCCGCTGCGCCGCTGGTCATCGTCTGTTACGATCGCAGCTTTGTCCAGGAATCTGGCAGAGCGCAGGATATGGAAATGTGAGAAGAACCCTAATCTTGGAAGAACCCTAAAAGAAAAGGGGCAAGAGACCTAAAAACAGAGGTACGGGTAATATCACCTGAATTGATCCGTGTGGAGCAGCCGCGTGGGCGAGTGGAGCTTGTCCTTGGCCCCAAACAGCTCCATCGGATCGTTCGGCAGCTCTAGCTTGCGCTTCTTCACGGCGGCGGCGATGACCTGGAAGAGCCTGGTGATGGGGCTGCCGGTGGGGCGGGCGGTCCGGTAGATGGGCGTGCCGGCCACGAAGCTGATGACGGACAGCGCCATGAGCACGGCGGGGAGGCCGAATCCGACGGCCCAGCCGACGTTGTCTTGGATCCACACGAACACGGTGGAGGTGATGAGCGTGGCGAGCTGGAGTGTGAAGTAGTACCAGTTGAAGAAGTGGAGGATCTGGGTGCGCTGCTTGGGATCCTCCTCGTTGAATTGGTCCGCCCCAAATGCAGCGACGCATGGCCGGATCCCCCCCGAGCCCGCGGCCTGCAAAACGAAGGAGAGGTACAGGAATCCCAGCTGACCCACTGTCGAGCGCTCGCACAGCGATGATTTCGCCGCGCATTGGTCGGGTCTCAGGCTGGGAACCAGGGCTTGGATCGTGAGAACGAAGGATCCCTGCCAAGCCACCAAGCAAATCAGTGCTCCACAGTCTTTCTAGGCTTCTAGTATCTGATTCTCTTGTTCTTTTTCTGGTTTTCTTCTCTTCTTCTTTGACTTATCCTCGATCTTACAATGATTATATCTAATCGATCATTCCCCTCGTAGAATCTACAGGAGAAGGCTCTATCTATCCAAACTTTTGGCTAGATGGAGGGATGGATGGTTTCTTACCAGTGTGAAGAGGATAGAGCCCAAGAGCACCACCCAGTAGCGACCAACATACGCATCAGCGATGATGGCACCGACAAAGGGTGTGAAGGCTGCGGTCCCGCCGAAAGTGGTGAGGGTGTTGGACGCATCGGCCGGCTTGAAATGGAGCTGCTGGACGAGGTATGTCACCAGATTCACTTGCAGTCCAATGGCTCCCAGCTTCTCAGTCGCCTCGTTCCCTGCAAGTCAAGCAGCAAAGCGAGATGACGATCTTCTAGATCCTTGCAGAATGCTCGAGGGAGAGAGTTATACCAAAGATGAAAGGGCTCGTCTTCCAGCCTCCTTTCACGATTCGGCGGCCTCGCCAAGTCGTGCTCCACTCGGGATCCTCGGCTCGCTGGTCTCCCTCGGCTCCTGCCTCGAGATTCATGCTGGATTTGTGTAACTCGACAGCGTGCTCCTGCCAAAACAAGACACGGCCCATGCATCACAAAAACGATCCGGAATCAAAGCCAGGTTTTGCGAAAAGGTATCCAATCACTCAACCGACCATGTATGGAGATGGCGATTCTTTTCGTGTAGCGCGGAGAGATCAAACACGAAGAAGAACAAGTTTTAGATGCATTTATAACCATGATCCACCTAATCTTTGGATCAATGACGGGCCTGCAAAGATACCACCATAAAGAAGTGTTGGGTCCGATCGCTCTTGTCTCGTCCGCAAGACTTCTTCCATCGAAAGGAACATGTCTATGAAATTTGCTTTCGGGGAGCCCGTGGATATACAAAGGGACAAAAAGTTGACGGGCTGGCGCATGGCATTGAAGACCACAACAGCATGATCTTTGCTCAGAATCACACGGACTGTCACTGATTGCCACTGAGAGTTTAGAAGATTTTTCAATTGTACAAGGTGTTCAGTGCTTGCTGAAAGATCTTGACAAGCATTACATTAAATCCCTGATGCGATAACGAAAGAACTCAGAAACAAATTTTTTTTAAAAATAATTATATTCAAATTATTCATTTTTCTGACGATCCAAGTCCCATTTGGCATTGATTGTCTTAAGCAAAGGAGTTCTCTAGAAAACAGTTTCCAGGTTTCTAGGAAAATTCCAGAACTGGATATCATCCGGGTGGCCCCGAAAAAATACGTCTTTATTATTATCTAATGGAGGGCATTGGCAAGGCGGTGTGGACGGGCGTGCTGCTCGTGTTGCTAGCACTGGTTGCGAAGCTATGGCGATCGATTGTCACCAGGTTCTGGCTGGAGCCAAGATCGCTCGACGCAAGGATTCGAAGCCAGGGTATCGAGGGGCCACCAAGGACTTTCATGGCCGGCAACATGCTCCAGGTGATGAAGATGAGAGATACTGGCAAGGAGCGGGACATGGAAGGCTTGAATCACGACATTGTGAAGCATGTGTTGCTGGATTACCACCAGTGGTCCAAGGAATATGGTAACTTCTCCTCGTAAATTCCTGTACTCTGGACGATTTCTTCGCAGGAAAGAGGTATTGCTACTGGTGGGCGACGGAGCCCAGGATCATGGTCACGGAGCCCGAGCTCATCAGAGAAGTTCTTGCCAAGAAAGTTACCCAGTTTGAGAAGTCGGACATAATGGTTTCCGGACTGGTCTCCATAGTTGGCCGAGGGCTCGTTGCCGTGAGAGGTGACGAGTGGAGCTACCATCGACGTGTTGTGGCTCCAGCTTTTTACCTAGAGAAGCTCAAGGTTCCATTTTTTCTTTCTTTACTTCTTATCAACTTTCATTACTTGGTCATACAAACCAGAAAATGGTGCCCCGTATCGGACTGTGCGCGCTCGAGATGCTAGACAGGTTGGAAGAAGCGCTCCGCGAGCAGCCCGAGATTGAAATGAGCAGTGAATTCTCAAAGCTAACCGCAGACATTATCTCCCACACGGCATTCGGAAGCAGCTATCTCAAAGGCCAGAAGGTCTTCGAAACCTTGAGAGCAATCCCAGAGCAGCTTTCGAAGGTCGATCGATACAACTATATACCAGGCAAAAGGTGATCAAATCTCTTTCGTTTACGTACTATAACACGATTTTCTGATCCACCGTAGATTCCTTCCGTTTCCAGCAAACTTTCGATTGAGAAAGCTCTACAGCGACCTCGACTCGCTGCTGCTGGCCCTGATCAAGGAGCGGCGAGCTCAGAGTGGCCAGAGTCATGACTTACTGGGGCTGATGCTTGCCGAGTGTGGAAACTCTTCTTTTGACGATCGGGCCGTGATGGAGGAGTGCAAGACTTTCTACTTTGCTGGCCACGAGACGACGGCAACTCTGCTCACCTGGTCCATAACGCTACTGGCTTTGCACCGGGAATGGCAGGAGCGCGCTCGCGCCGAGGCCCAGGAAGTCTGCGAAGGTGCCACTCCAGAAGCCGATTCAATCAGCAAGCTCAAGCTGGTAAAGGTTTTACGTTACTTTCGAGTTTGACGAGCTCAAGCTTTCTTTCTCATGGCTAGATCAACATGATCCTCCACGAAACTCTCCGCCTGTATCCACCGGTGGTGGTGATGATGCGATCGTGCTTCGAGGACACCATACTGGGAGATATCCTCGTCCCAAAGGGAGCGGCGGTCTCCTTTCCAATCCTCGCCATCCACCACGACAAGGAGCTCTGGGGGGAGGACGCCCACGAGTTCAATCCGGAGCGTTTCAAGGATGGTGTCACCAAGGCGTCCAAGCACCCGAACGCATTCATGCCGTTTTCACTTGGCCCCCGGGTGTGCGTCGGCCAGTCCTTTGTACTCATGGAAGCCAAGATCGCCTTGGCCACCATTCTCCAGCGCTTCCGGTTTCGGTTGTCGCCATCGTATCGCCACTGCCCGGTGTTCAAACTTACGCTCAGACCTCGCCACGGTCTTCCTCTCGTCATGGAGAAAATATAATGGCCTGGTTGATCAAAATCAGTAGTGCAAGGTAAAATAATTTGTTATGGTAATGTTTGGTTTTGATTAATAGTAGTTTAGTACCATTTATTAAATAATAGACAGTTTATAATTATAAACATGTTTAGAATTTATAAATAATTTTCTGCAGATTATATGCAGCAACTTTTGTTTTGCTTAATAGTAGTGTTATTTCTATTTATTAATTTAATTGATCATATATAATAACAAAAATATTTGTAACTTATAAACACAAGATTAATATTATTGAATTAGATGATAGAATAAACTAGAATATACGAGGAAGTGATTAGGAAAGTTTATAAATTATAAACATGTTTATAAATTATGAATATAAGATTAATCTAAATAAATAACAATTGTTAGATGGTAGAATATCCTAGAATATCCAAGCATATTCTAGGTATATTCACTACCACCAATTAAGAAAACCAAAAAAAGCTATTAAATGGTAGAATAAGCAGAATATATTATGAAGTGTTTATATTATAAATATAAAAATAATATAAATGAATAACAACTACATATTCTACATATACCTCTAGAGGTTTGCTTAAGAAAACAGAAAATATCAAATAGCTTGAAAGAAAGCTAATTGCTCTATTTTTAACAAGAACAAGAATGAAAAACAAAAAATAGGAATATACTTACAACTATTGAAGTTGTGGCTTCAATGGGTTTTAAAGAAATGCTGAAGAGTTGTTATTGTAGATTTGCCTACACACACAAAGTGAAGCTCTTTTAGTAGTCATCTTACTTAGATTGTTATAATTATTATATTTTTCATCTTGCAATTTGAGAGAGCTTAATTATTATTTCTTGTTAGATCTTCTATCATCATAGTCACCAATGAGATCAGCATTAGCAAAAGCTATAACTTTACTCCTTTTGAAGCAAAATTTATACTAGTTTGTTTCATGCTTAACACATAATTATATGCATAAGAAACTATGATCAACTCATAACTAACACGGACTGACACCTGTTTTATGGTGCTCCCTCTCTTATATTCATCATTGTTCATATATCTCAAATAACACTTGTAATGTTGTATGGTGTGATTCCCCAAGCAAGGCAAGCTCTAGGCAGGGCAAGTTAGTCTACCAAGGTTCACCTTAGACAAAGGCTGAACCTTGAAGTTTTCCCCACCATGTGTCAACAAATTTGGATTCCATGTCTAATCTAAGTCTGCAACTCAAGCCCTAGTTTGAGTTCATGCAATACGCTAGTCCTAGACTATGTCTGAGTCCAAGGACTTGGAGACAGTGTGACTAGGGCAATCTTGAGTCGCAATTGTCCTAGGCCAAGGTCATTGTGACTGTGTCAAAGGACATAAAGTCAGTGATCTTAGTTGGAGGATCATAGGTACCATACATTCACCACATCCAAGATTCAATGAAATTTAACATTATAAATTAAACATAACTAAATAATATTAATAAAAGTAGAATCATTATGCTAATATGGAAATACCATGTAAACTAATGACACAATCCTTTTCAATACCATCTAATAAAGTAACCCTATAATTGCTAAATCATCATCGAGCTAAGTAATATGTTAACAATCCTTGACGAAGTCTATAAGTAATCACTAGTCGCGTAGCAACCAACAATCATTCTTCAACTCACTTTTATAAGACCCAAACATAAAACTCTTTTCATTAAGT
>NW_003314280.1:1302893-1320762 GCF_000143415.4 Selaginella moellendorffii | reverse complement strand
ACACATATAACTCTTTTCACAAAGACATATATATATTTAAAGGGACAGGGACACCTCTAGTGTAATATATAGAGATATATATATGTATATAATATCACTATCTCACCATATATTTTATTCTCAACACATATACACATATGTCTCTCTCTCTCTATCCAAACTTAAAACTAATCTACCACTCAACTGTATAAGGAGCAATATCACTGTTTCCTGGAAAAGAAATGAGTGTTGTATATATAACCGTGCACTAGCGCGCGTAAACACAGAGGGTTCTCGTGCTATATCTATCTATATATCTATCTCACTATTTACCACATGTGTATGTGTATATATATATATATATATATATATATATATATATATATATATATATATATTCAAATAGGGACTTTCGATTGCATGATATAAACATGAGCAATGAGATTACACTTCATTACTAAATTATCTCCCAAAGAAGAGAAGATGATTTTTGTGTTTAATCCTTTGTCCCTAATGACTCTTTTTTTTTATCTCAACTTCACTAAACCTTAAGCTTCTGTTTGCACTACTTTTAGTTTCATCTAAGAAAAGTTTATAAAAGAGCACAGTAATGACTACTTGAACTAATAGAGTAATCTTTATAATTTTGATTGATCCACTCATAATGCCTAGAAAGGATCCACTAGTGCTATGCTAAATAGCTACAAACCAACCTATTCACCATTCATAACAAATATAGGGGAGGTTTACTTTTTATCCATAGAAATATGAAACAACTTATGGTAACCACCGATACACTAATATTAATCCTACCAACTTAAAGTGTCACCTTAAGTTGCTAATATACTCTCATGAGCCCAAGCACAAACTCATGTAAATGGTATATCTCACATCCATTTTATGAGCCCAAGTGAAAGCTCATGCAATTGGTAAAGATGCATGCAAAGTCATAGTAATGAAACGTGTACCCACTCAGATAATTATTTTTATCACTACATATGCAACTACCCAATCTCATTGGATAGTATTTACTGAGATATATCCTTTGATACTAAATATAATATATATATATTTCACCTTCTACCTTATAGTGATTTACTATAGGATAACCACAAAGCAGAATGTAACCCTTGGACATGTGGGCTAAAGGTAACAAAGTAGAACCTAAGTTTCAAGACCTTGGGCCATTGAACGAAGGGATAGAGTAAACTCCCAAACTATAATCAAAGAGCGAAGTAACTGGAGCACAAAATAACTTATGAACATACAACCCAAAAAGCAAATGGACAAAAGCATGGAGTGACATTGAAATAGTCTTAGAGCATTTAACATCCTAACGTTAAAACTAGCATGCAAAATAGGAGTTTGGCGCTAATTTAATATACTAGTAGCTTAACGTGAAGATATAGATACTCCACTAACTTAAAGCATAGTTTAATTCCCACTTGCATGCTTTTCTTTGTTTTGAGTTCGACTTGGGTCCAAATTTAATCTCCATACCACCCCCTGCTTTCACCCAAGTCTTAGGAGTTACTCTCTAGGACAATCATGAAAAGTTACTAAATATGGAATAGGACTAGATTTCTTACTCATATTCAAGTAGAATATTCTCCTAGAAATAAGTTTCTTGATGAAGTGGAAGTTGGAAGCTCATTTTATTATGTTTCACTTCTAAGTGAAATCATAGTTTATTAAATTTATTTTCACCCCTAATATGATAGGAAGAAATTTAAATTTATAGATATTCTAGTATAATTTACTAGGTTACATTTATTTTTTTGCTACAAATGTTATTCTACTAAATTGTTAACTTTGATAGTTGTAATTTGAGAATTAACTTATTATGGTTTGATTGAGAAAAGGCAAAATAATAGTTTATTACAGGTTAGCATAAAATAAAACCTAAATTACAAAAATGTTATCACTAAGTACATTTTACCTCAAAAACTTATTACAAATCAAGGAACACATACAGGAAATCAGAGAGTCAGGAATAGGGAAGTGTCTCGAAAGTTAGGAATATGGTCTGCGGGTCAGGAATTTGACGTCAGGCAGGAATGTGGCAAGAATTGGGGGATTCCTGACAGTGAGGGTATTTGGCAGACACGGTAAGCTATCATCTAGTGATATTGAGGGACTAGTCTTAATATGCGAGGATTCTTGTCACTAGCTAGTGCAAAACACAATGAGATGGGAACTGTTTACCAAGCTAAGTATGCTTAGTTAATAGCATGTAGGAATTCTATCCTTATACTTGTCCGGTCTAAGTATACTTGAAATGCCCAGTTAACTCCACTAGCACAAAAGGGATTGATAAAGGGTCCAGCAATACCAACCTTCTGCTATTGTGGCAGTAAGGAAAGAGTGTCTGTAAGGACTAGCCGACAAGTAACTTTTGATACCCAAAGTTACATTTGCGACACTCTCCCCCCCTTAGGGAAGATCAACATCCTTATTGATGTATACTCCAGTATAGACTACTGGCATAGAAACAACTCTAAAAAAATTTCACGGTGATCACACTATGTGAGAAATGCACCAACTTAAATGAGTTAGGGTAACCTCTGTCAGGAATCCCCCAATTCTTGCCACATTCCTGACTCTCGCCGGATTCCTGAACTGCAGACCACATTCCTGATTCTTGAGACACTTCCCTATTCTTGACTCTCAAGACACTTCCCTATTCCTGACTCTCTGATTTCCTATACGATTCCTGAGTCTCAAGCCACATTCCTGATATTGATGTGGCGCCTCCTCAACCTCAGCTATATTTAGGCTGTCCTCAATCCGGTGGAGCTTCATCAACCTATAGTATATATAGGTTAGCTTTGTTCCATTTCTCCACAATCTGAATCAACGCCAGTCTAAGGCCTCTTCTTTGTTTCCACTAGCTTTTCTCTTTGTCTTTTGCATTTTCCAGTCTTAATCTTGTTGGGGGTCTTGACAGTTTGATTCAGATTGTGCTTTTTGCTTTTGTTTTAGCTCGTTTCGATTATTTGTTTGCCTTTGTCTTTTTTCCCCTTTGTTTTCCTTTCTTCTTGCTGATGGAGTCTCCAAGCCATCCTGATTTCTTTGCCGAAGTCCTTGCAAAAATCCAGTCTGAGAATACCGAGCTGAAGGCGACCCTTTTTCGCATGCAGCAGGAGCTTGCTTCACTTTTGGCTTAGGGATCCAGCAAAGTTCCTGAACTGAAGGTGAGTTTCCCGGCAAAATTTTCAGGCAAGCGTTCGGAGCTTCACGGATTTTTGAACCAAATGGAGCTGATCTTTGCACTTCAAGATCGGCGGTACCCCACTCCCGAGTCTCAAATTGGCGCAATTGGGATGTTGCTCGAAGGTGCAGCTTTGTCATGGTTTTCTCCTCTTCTGGAGAAGAGCATGAATGGGGTCGTGGTTCTGGAGCTGATGGATCTTCAATTGTTCAAAGAGAAGCTCGAAGCATATTTTGGCGAGACGGATTGGGTTCGGGCTGCTACCACAAAGATGAGACGTCTCTCTCAGGGGTCTCGTCCTGCCTCAATCTACGCTGCAGAGTTCCAACTCCTTGCCTTGGACACTTAGTGGGATGAGCGGGCCCTGATTGACCAATTTCGTTTCGGCCTCAACAACGGTGTCAAGGATTTGTTGCTCACCATGGAGGATCCCAAGGATCTGTCGGACGCCATCACCAAAGCTGTTCGATGTGACAATCGTCTCTTTGAATGTCGTTAGGAAAGTTGCCGCGCCACTGTTTTTCCGTCCCAAACTTAGGAATCCCAGCTTGAGTCTTCGGGGCATACTCCTGAACCTACTGCTCCGGTCCCGATGGATATTTCTGGTACTCCCCGACTCATTAGAGGGAAGTTGAGTCCTGCTGAGAAGCAACGTCGAATATCTCATAATCTTTGCCTCTACTGTGCTGATCCTAATCACAAAGTAGCTGTGTGTCCCAAGAAGCCTCCTCGACTGCTCGAGTTCACTCTGCCTCAAAGTCCACCTCTGTTGCAGTCGGGAAACGACCCTGTCCAAACAGAGTAGGAGCTGTCTGTTTGGACTCCCCGAATAAAAATCACTTTTCTTCTTTATCAAGCTCCTCACCACCTTTCATCAAAGCCACCAGCAATTCCCGCAACTTCCGCGTCCCATGTCTCATTTCTTTCACCGGACAATCAGGACTCAAGGCTTTAGCGCTACTGGACTCGGGTGCAACTTCCTGTTTCATGGACACGAACTTTGCTACCCGACATCACGTTCCTCTTTCTCCTACCATACGGGATCTGAGGGTTGAAGGCATCGGCAGGCATTTTGTGTCTCCATCTTCTGGACTTAGGGAAATGTTGCCCGTTCGAGTACACATCGGGTCCACCGTCACCGATATCGCCTTCAACATCATCAACAACAAGTCCTCCTCTATGGTGCTCGGTCTTCCTTGATTCCAACTACATCAGCCTCAAATTTGTTGGAAGGAATTACAGCTCATCTCTCCCACATCACCATCTCCCACGGCTTCCCCTGCTGTTCATCGAGTCCGAATCAGGAAAAGTTCCCTAAACTTAAATCGGGGTTCTGTTCCTGACTCTACGAAGTTTTCACCCTCTTCTTTTTCCTCTCTTCCATCTTACACTGGACAGTATCCTCGTCTCATCATTCCATTTAGTCGTACACCTCCTCCTATCTCCACAATCACTATGAAAGAACTCCTTCATGAAGAACCTATTTTCCTTTTTGCTTTGCGTGTTTTTCCTGTTAGTCTTCCTGAGAAGTATCATGATTTTGGGGATGTGTTTGACAAGAAAAAAGCTAGTGTACTACCTATTCATCGGCTTATGATTGTCCCATTGATTTACAGGAAGGAGCATCACCTCCGTGGGGGCCTATCTACGGGTTATCCCCGTTCGAGCTTAAGGCCCTCAAAGAGTACGTGGATGAGAACCTTGCCTCGGGGTACATTTAGCATTCGCAGTCCCCAGCTGGAGCGCCTGTCTTCTTTGTCAAGAAGAAGGATGGGAGTTTGCGGCTAGTCATCGATTACCGAGGTTTGAACAAGGTGATTGTTTGGAACCGTTATCCGCTGCCCCTGATCTTGGACCTGTTGGAATGCCTCGGCGGTGCCCGCTTCTTCACCAAGATTGACCTCCGTGGCGCATACAACCTGATTCGGATCCGGCCTGGTGATGATTGGAAGACTGCGTTCCGAACCCGCTATGGCCACTTCAAGTACAATGTCATGCCATTTGGCTTGACAAATGCTCCAGCAGTTTTCCAACACGTGGTGAACGACGTCTTTCGGGAGTTTCTTGATCAAATGGTGATCGTCTACCTCGATGACATCCTCATCTACTCAAAAACTCAGGAGGAGCACGACAAACATGTACGCAAGGTGCTGGCGAAGCTGCGAGAACACGGCCTATACGCGAAGCTTGAGAAATGTTCCTTCGATCAGCAGTCTATGGAGTTCCTTGGGTACATTGTCACTCCTGAGGGTATCAGGATGGATCCTGCCAAAGTCAAGACTATTCTCGAGTGGGAGCCTCCACAATCAATGTCAGATGTTCAGGTTTTCCTTGGCTTTGCCAACTTCTACCGCAAATTCATTGATCACTACTCTAACATTGTCCTTCCTCTCACACATCTCACTCGCAAGGATGTTCCCTTCTCTTGGTCTGCTGCTGCCCAGCATGCCTTCGACACACTCAAGGTAGCCTTCAGTTCTGCTCCCGTTTTGATCCATGCTGATTCCTCACAACCTTTCTTCATCGAGGTTGACGCCTCTGACTTTGCCATTGGTGCTGTGTTGTCTCAACTCGGAGTGGATCAAGAACTTCATCCGGTCGCTTTCCATTCTCGGAAATTTCAGCTTGCGGAGATCAATTACGAAATACGACAAGGAGCTCCTTGCCATCGTGGATTCCTTTGGAGAGTGGCGCCGTTTCTTGGAGGGGGCGGGCCATCAAACAAGAGTCTGGACGGATCACAAAAATCTCGAGTACTTTGCCACTTCCCGAGTTTTAAGCCGTCGTCAAGCAAGGTGGGCACAATTCCTGAGTCGGTTTGACTTTGTTATCAAGTACAGACCTGGAAAGCTTCAAGGCCTTCCTGATGCTCTTTCAAGGCGCTCCTATCTCAGTCTTAGGCCTGGTAATCCTGCCTTCGATCAACAGGATCAAGTTATCCTCGGTCCTGATCGGTTTCAAGTTATGGCAATTTCCCTGGCCCCGCAGGACTCCTCCTTGATGGATGCAATCAGAAACGATCTTCAATCCGATGATCTCGCCAGCGACATTTTCCCCCATCTTCAGGCTGGACACCTTGTGACTCCCGACTGCCGGCGATTTGACGAGTTCGAGTTCTTAGATAGCTTATTATACCGTGGGGAGCAACTTTACATTCCTGAAGGTGATGCTCGAAGGTTGGTCCTGATGGCGTGCCACGATAGCCCGACTGCTGGTCATTTTGGCATTGCAAAAACCTATGAGCTAGTTGCATGGGACTTTTGGTGGCCTCACATGAACAACTACATCAAAGCTTTTGTTACCTCCTGTGACACTTGCACCTAGAATAAGATACCTCCTTCCTTCAGGTTTGCTTCGTTCCCTTCCGGTCCCTTCAGGTCCTTGGGAATCCATCTCCATGGATTTTTTGAGTGATCTTTCGAGTTCTGGAGGCTTCAACAACATTTTAGTCATGGTAGATCGCTTCACAAAGATGGCGCACTTCTTGCCATGTACCAAGGAGTTTTCGGGCGAGGACATGGCAAAACTGGTATTCAGGGAAATTTTCCGACCTCATGGGATTCCTACAGATGTGGTTTCGGATCGGGGGCCTCAGTTCATCTCTCATTCCTGGAAACGGTTTTTGCAGCTGCTTGGAGTGAAGGCCAACCTCTCTTTGGTGTATCATCCTCAAACTGATGGGCAATCCGAGCGAACGATTCAGACGTTGGAACAATTCTTGAGGTGCTTTATCAACTATCATTAGGATAACTGGTTCGATATCCTTCCCCTTGCTGAGTTCTCCTATAACAACTTTGTTCACTCCTCTCTTCGAATTTCCCCCTTCTTTGCAAACTCTGGCCGAAATCCCCAATTCAATCTCTCACTTCCTTCTCCATCCGAATCCTCTCATTCAAATCCTCGCTCTGAGGCATTTGTCTCCAACCTCCAAGAAATCCACAACTCCATCTCCTTCCACCTCCATCGTGCTCAGGAATCTCACAAAACATTTGCCAATGTCCATCGTCAGGATTGTCCCCTTTACAATATCGGGGATAAAGTTTGGCTCCTCTGGCAAAATATCTCCACCACCAGGCCCTGTCCAAAACTTGATTTCAAACACCTCGGTCCTTTCCCTATCACTGCCATCATTAATCCTGTCACTTATCGCCTTGCACTTCCCTCCTCATATCAAATTCACCCAGTTTTTCATTCCTCTCTCCTTGAGCCTTATATTCCCAGTCCTATTCCCGATCGGGTCATTCCTCCACCTCCACTAGTGCAGCTCAAGGATGGGTCTGAGTACGAGGTTCAGGACATCCTTGATTCCAAGATTTCAATCCCCCAATTCTTGCCACATTCCTGACTCTTGCTGGATTCCTGACCTGTAGACCACATTCCTGATTCTCGAGACACTTCCCTATTCCTGATTCTCAAAACACTTCCCTATTCCCGACTCTTTGATTTCCTGTACGATTCCTGAGTCTCGAGCCACATTCCTGATATTGATGTGGCGCCTCCTCAACCTCAGCTATATTTAGGCCATCCTCTATCCAAGAGTGGTGGAGTTTCATCAACCTATAGCATATATAGGTTAGCCTTGTTCCATTTCTCCACAATCTGAATCAACGCCAGTCTAAGGCCTCTTCTTTGTTTCCACTAGCTTTTCTCTTTGTCTTTTGCATTTTCCAGTCTTGATCTTGTTGGGGGTCTTGACAACCTCTTTGTCTAACAAGGATGCGCTACCAACTTAGACACCCTCCGGCTGTCGCCGACAAGGAAATGACCAATGGAGTTAGCCACCCTTGCTACTCTAGGTGTCACCTAGTTTACAAAAGTGTCATACGCCCCTGCCCGCAGGGACATAAAGAGAGAATCCAGAAGCCCCAACCCTCATAAGCAAAGAAAACAAACCCATCGGTAAGGTTTAAATAGACTATTGTAAATAGGTAGTTAGAGTTGTTTACACAATCATGCCCTTTTAACGGAATAAAGAACATTGATAAAGAGGCGGGTGATGTGACTAGTCAACAGTAGTTACCCCATGACTAAAGATTTCACCATGCACACAAAGTGTTGAAGCCAGCTTGCCTATACTGGCCCAAAATCAACGATCAATAGATGGACAATATCAAAGTCATAGACAATGATATCTTAGAGACTTAATTATCAGTGATTAAATCTTATATTAGAACACAAAAGTATTCCAAATAAATTATTATCGGATAAACCAGTATTATAGTATAGGAACCACCAAAATCATCATAATTTGAAAACATAGGATTCAATGCTTTATTTCGTTAAAGTGGGACTTTTCATTATCCCACTTATGGTGTGTGGCCACATGCCATTTTTATAACAACAATAAAAAATTGAAGTTTTAACTTTATAATTTATAAATTAAAAACTTTTCATATGATTTTGTGTTATAATATTGTGAAATATAAAAAAATAAATTAAAAAACTGATAGAAATATTAATAAATATTAATTAAGTACTAGGAAATGGCATGTGGACACATGCTAATTAATGTCCCACTTTACTGAATAAGTCCCACTTTAACGAAATAAAGCATTTCACTATCTAACAAAATTCAATAGCAAGAATATCATCAAATAACTCAATGATAAAACTTAACTACTGAAAATTATAGATAGTATGCCAAACAACTTACTAAAGATAACTCAAAAACACAAAGTATTATTGACTAGTAAGCAAAATGCTTGTGAATGTATTACTCAAAGGAAATAACATCTAATCTATCAAATTAACTGTAACAACAATCAATAAAACAGAAGGAATATTGCAAAACCAACAAACATTTAGTTATGCCAACTATCGCACTAGCCAATCTGAATAGATTTCGGTCAATAATACAAAGGAACTTAAGTTTCTTAAGCAAGTGTCAGCAACATTTTACTGATGTCTCAAACCTAAGAGACGAATCCAGAACAAACCATAAAAAATATGTGGTATTGTGAAAAGCCATATGCTATCAAGGAGAACAACTAACTATAGTGAAAAATCATTAATCATCCCATCAATAAATATATGCATAATTATTATTGAAGAAGGAATCCACCATCTCGAAGAATGACATATCAATAATAATCAAGCAAAACCTTTAACAAGAATAATCAACTATCCTAGATGACAATCAATTATCACCAATGATTGCTAGATGTAAAAACCAACTTCAACATCGAAGCTAATGAGCCAAAATGCCTTTCCCAACAACTTTTAATAAATGGATTAATGAGCATAAAAACTTAAGGAATCAAAAGCTCGAAGAAGCTTATAACCAAGTCTTGCTTAATAATGATCATGAGTCTTGCATGAACTAACTTCAATGCTAAAGAAGAAATCATAGTGCAACCCACAATATTCTCCTCAACACATCCATAAACTAAACTTCATAATGCAAAACTAATGAAAAGCATATCTACATCAATCCAAAAGCTAAGCACAATGGAGCTATGCTTAATAAGTGATCACTAAACGATCCTCCATGAATCCATCTATAACAAGACATAACTCATTTCATAACAAGCACAAGACAAATCATCAATGATTGATATATCCCAACTCAAATCCAACAAGGATTAATCATTTCAATATCAATTACTAACTCTTTCATTCATAAGGCTAGGGACTGAATCACTTTTCAAGGAGAAGCCAAAGCTCAACCCCCTACTAAATAATCTTGTCTAGAACACAACTAACTCAAACTTGCCACTCAGCTCATTTGAACGCTGACATAGTTGCTAATTAGCAAATGCATGAATGTCAATAACACAAAGCTACAACCAAATTATTAATACTATCTCCATTGAAACTAATGAAACTCAATATCAATCCTATAGAGAGACATCTTATTTCACTTGAATTTCAATATCAACAATGTCAAAGACAAGCCATTACTTCAATGCCATCAACACCATAACAAAACTAAAAGAAAACAAGAGTGAATCAACACCCAAAACTCTCTAGCAATTAACCTAACCAAAGTTGAAGATACTTTAGTCAGTAT
Source organism: Selaginella moellendorffii (assembly GCF_000143415.4). NCBI lineage: Eukaryota > Viridiplantae > Streptophyta > Lycopodiopsida > Selaginellales > Selaginellaceae > Selaginella > Selaginella moellendorffii. The sequence continues at coordinate 1,310,563 of NW_003314280.1, read as the reverse complement.
TCGAGACCAATCCTTCAGCGAAACTCAGTTATAGATAACACTTCATCAAGGAGTAAATCACCATATCTAAGACTCAATGAAATCCAACACTACGAACTAAACGCAACGATAGAGGTAGAGTCAATATGCTAACATGGACAAACCATGTAAATCTAACAACACGATCCTCCACAACACCATCTGGTAAAGCAAGTCCATCACCAATAAATCTTCATCGAGTGAGGCAAGTGTCAACAATCCTTGACGAAGTCTACAAGCAATCACTAGTTGCAAAGCAACTAACAATCACTCTTCAACTTACCTTCACAAAACTTGAACATTAAACTCACATCATCGAGTTATATACTTGTCCAACATGAACGTAATACCCCAGGTACGAGATAAAGGTTTATGAACAAACATAAACTAAATGACCACTCGAATCCAACTCAATCGCAATAAGCTCACTAATGCATTTAGCCATTAGCTTTAAGCATGCCTTGAAAAGGTTACTTATGCATAATCAACACTTAGTCGAAACTAAAGTGCAGACTATGAGATGGATTCATATTGGTATATAACCTCCTTATAGACAAAGTTATAATATGGGTACCAACATCTCAACCTTAAACAACTAAGTTGGACATCACTATCTCAGCCAAGGTAAGTGGCTACCAAGACCAAATCAAGATCAATGAGAGTTCACTACTCTTATAGAGTTTAACGAAATGCAAGGTGTAATCTGCCACCAAACATAACGTTACAGAAGAAAGTCACAAGGGGTATCTTTTTTAAAAAAGCGCAATGACCACTTTCTTACACCAACTCTAGACTCTATCCAACTCAATTGCCTTAGCCCCAAAAGTCAACATCCTTTCCGGGCCACATCATAAAAACTATATACTAAGGTTTAAGCTGACCGAAGTCAACTCCAACCCTTTCACTAGTTTGTACTAGCTTACAAAATGAAATGGTTTTTAGAGAAAATGACCAATAGATTAGCCATTTAATAAGTATGGGAAAATTTGTGGAAATTTTCCCATCCTAGAGAAAGAATGACTTTTAGTATAGGAATGCAAACTTTCAAGACTCAACCAAATTCTTTCTACTAACAACTTCACAAAGGTTCACCTCAACACTAATTCTCATGATCCAACGGCATGCTTAAGCATTAAATATCATGCTTATATCTCTAAATTCAACACCAACATCCGCAAAAATGCAAAATGAACATACAAGGGTTGATCACAAAGACTATATTTTCGGATATCCATATTGCACTTCTTCAACCACTTTCAAAATCCAATGTGAAGCCAAAACATTAATAAGAAAAATGACATAGAAAATCAAGATTTAAAGAAAATTCCTTATCACTCAAAATAACAATGCCACTTCCATTAACACAAATGCTAGTGATGTCAATGCCTCAACTACACATCTTCTTCATCAAACAATCTACTCCAAATGCCAATGGATCAACTGACAAGCTATAGTAAGTGAATGCTATAACCCTTTCTAACACTTTAATGGGCAAACTAACCAAGAAACAAAATACCAATTTAATCTTAGCATAATGGACTATCATTGAGAATCTAGTCAAAACTACTACAATGCTACTATATGTAAGTAGACTAGCTTCACCATCAACCATTTTGGGGTTGATCATTGTTTTATCAAGCAACTTCATAAACACATTACTCACTATCACATGGATATAATATAAAAATCACAATGACTTGATCATCAATTAAGCAACACCATTAGCAATGCCCATGTCATTACTTCAAAGGTTTATGTGAGTATCAAGTGCCAACTTGATTTGACAAAATGCAACATAAATGCCACACCCCATCGAAAGAGATTTATAACACTTAACACCACTAACTTTTGTTCACAACACAGACAAATTTATGCCACTCTCTTTCCGACCAAACTCAAAATTAATCCAACACCAAGCTGCTCAAAGAGTAGTAGCAAGGTTCTCTATAAAAGAATTGAGCATTGCAATGCAAATTTTCAACAACAAGCTTAAACAAAATGGTTTAGTGCTTCATCTCTATCCATCCTATAACTCACCACTTGTAAGACCACCATAACGAATATGCATCAAGGTAGGGACTTTTGATTGTATAATATGAACACGAGCAATGAGTTAACACCTCATTGCAAATCATCTCTCCAAGAAGAGAAAATGATTTACGTGTTTGATCCTTCATCCCTGACAACTCTCTTTTCGGTCTCATCTTTAACCAAACCTTAGGCTTATATTTGCACTGCATCCAATCACTCAATCAAATCTAAGAAGAGTTTATGAGAGAGCACGGCAATGACTACTTGAATCAATAAACTAATCCCTACAGTCTTGGTCAATTCACTTGTAATCATGCCTAAGAAGGATCCACTAGTGCCATGCTAAAAAGCTACAGGCTAGCTTATTTGCCACTCATAGCAAACCCAGAGAAAGTTTACTTTCGCCCACTGTACATGGAACAACAAATGGAACCACCGATAGGCTAACATTAACCTTGCCAACTCAAAGTGTAACCTTGAGTTGCTATGGTGTGGAGTTTGGGCTTAGACCCAAGCCGAACGCAAAACAACGAATGGCACACAAGCGGGAGCTAGACTATGCCTCAAGTTGGTCAGCCATGCCTAACCTACCCACTATCCCTATTATATATTTGAAACCCCCCACACTTTCACCCCAAGCCTCCCTTAGTATTAGGAGTTAGTCGCTGGGATAAACTCGAAACTTACTAAATATAGAATGTCCTTAGATTGTGAATTTGGACACAAGACAAACACCATTGTGTTCAGAACAATCTCTACATTCCGTAGATATGCCAAATGAGTAAATCTAGACACTTTCCATAAATAACATTTGGGACCGAAATGAGACTAACACAAAGGGCATGATAGCAAGGGTGTTTGGCAGACATAGTAAGCTATCAACTAATGATATTGAGGGACCAAACTTAATATCACGGGGGTTCTTGATACTAGCAAGTGCAACCCAATGACACAAGTTTCTCAAACCAAGCCGAGTATGCTCAGCAAGAAACACATAAGGTTCCTACTTTATGTTTATCCAATTTAAGTGCATGGTCATTGAGCAATTTCTTAACTAATTCAAGTGGGAATTAATAACGGGTCCAGCAATACCGACCTTCTGTTGTTGTGGCAATAAGGAAAGAATATCCGAAAGGACTAGCCGACAGATAACTTTCAATACCCGAAAGTCACATTCGCAATTCTCTCCCCCCCTTAGGGAAGATCGACGTCCTTGTTGATGCATACTTAAGTCTAGACCACCGCCAAGGAAACAACTCTAGAAAAAGTTCACGGTGATCACACTATGTGAAATGCACCAATTTAAATGAGTTAGGAAGTAACCTTTTTGTCTAACACGGATGCACTACCAACTCAGACACCTTCCGGCTGTCACCGACAAGGAAATGACCAACGGAGTTAGCCACCCTTGCTGCTCTAGGTGTCACCCAGCTTACAAAAGTGTGATATGCCCCTGCTTGCAGGGACATAGAGAGAGAAGCTAGAGGCCCCAACCCTTTTGAGCAAAAAAACCAAACCCATCGTAAAAGTTTAGATAGACTACTGTAAACAAGCAGTTAGAGTTGTTTACACGATCACACCCTTTTCAACAAAATAAGGAACATTGACAGAGAGGTGGGTGATGTGATTAGTCTATAGTAGCTACCCCATGACTAAAGATTTCACCATGCACACGAAGTGCCGAAGCCAGTCTGCCTATACTGGCCCAAACTCAAAGATCAATAGATGAACAATATCAAAGTCATAGACAATGATATCTTAGAGACTTGATTATTAGTGATTAAATAGTATACTAGAACACAAAAGTATTCCAAGTAAATTATCATCTGATAAACCATAATTAGAGTATAGAAACCACCAAAATCACTATAATTGGTAAATATAGACCATCCAACAAAATTCAATAATCAGTGTATCATCAAGGAAACTCAATGATAAAAGTTAACTACCAAAGATTGCAAATAGCATACCAAACAACTCACAAAAGACAACTAAAAGAACATAAAGTATTATCAACTAGCAAGCAAAATACTTGCGAATGTATCATCTCAAGGTAATAATATTCAATCTAATGCTTTATTTCGTTAAAGTGGGACTTATTCAGTAAAGTGGGACATTAATTAGCATGTGTCCACATGCCATTTCCTAGTACTTAATTAATATTTATTAATATTTCTATCAGTTTTTTAATTTATTTTTTTATATTTCACAATATTATAACACAAAATCATATGAAAAGTTTTTAATTTATAAATTATAAAGTTAAAACTTCAATTTTTTATTGTTGTTATAAAAATGGCATGTGGCCACACACCATAAGTGGGATAATGAAAAGTCCCACTTTAACGAAATAAAGCATTCTATCAAAACCAACTGTAGCAATAATCAACAAAATAGAATGAATGCGGTAAGACCAACAAACATTCATTCATGCCAATTATTGCACTAGTCAATCTAAATAGATCCTAGTCAATAATACTAAGGAACATTTCAATATCGATCATTAACTCTTTGTTTCGTAAAGCTAGCATAGTCCATGACTGAATCACTTTTCAAGGAAAACCCAAAGCTCAACCCCTACTAATTAATCTCATCTAAAATGCAACTAACTCAATGTGAGACACAAATCCCTAAGCCCCAAAGTGGAGCCGAAAGGGCACCACGTGGTAGTGGCCGAAGCGAAAGTCAAATGAGCATAACACATTTGGACTAAAAGCTCCGACTTGAAAGGTCAAAAGCGGGAGTGGAACTCCCAACAGAGTGCTCAAGGAACGAGCATGAAGCGAGCCATAAGGGAGTTCGAGATGGAGTCCGAGATGGAGTTCGAGATGGAGTCTGAGATGGAGTTTGAGATGGACCCAAGATGGAGTCCGAGATGGAGTTCGAGATGGACCCGAGATGGAGTCTGAAATGAAGTCCGAGATGGAGTCTGAGATGGACCCAAGATGGAGTCCGAGATGGACCCAAGATGGAGTCTGAGATGGAGCCCGAGATGGACCCGAGATGGAATCCGAGATGGAGTCCGAGAAGGACCCGAGATGGAGTCTGAAGTTGAGACCGGGACCGAGATCGAGACCGAGATCGGGACCGGGACCGAGACCGAGCCCAAGCCCAAGTCCGAGTCCGAGTCCGAGTCCGAGTCCGAGTCCGAGTCTGAGTCCGAGTCCGAGTCCAAGTTCGAGTCTGAGCAAAGCGTTTGTCTCCCAGACCCTAGGGGGTTTGGTGAGCTCCAAAAATATAGTAGGGGGAGGATTCTAATGGAGCCAGTTTGGCTAGGAAAGGCCAGTTTGGCCCAGGAAAGCTGCACCCAGGTGTCGGGTGATGGGATAACCACTAGGAAGTCCAAGACTAGAGTGAATACGGACCGACAAGCGGGGTAGCTTGGTGAAGTGTTCAAGAGCCAACTCTAGTTCCCTCGGGAGATCGACTGACGTGTGGGTGGCACTACCTACTTGGATACCTAGCGTGGCTCAATGGAACCTCGCTCTAAGCCCATGGCTAGAGCACCTAAAGGCGGAAGGCAGGTAGAGTACCCATGAGGCCCGCGGAGGACCACGGTGTTCCGAAATGTTGTCCCAAAGTCCCAGTCTGTGGAAAGGAAGAGGAGTAGCCCTCTGGTGTGGTGACCAAGGACACAGTCACACCGTGAGGAAGTCCTAGAGGACAGTGGGACTTAGTGGTCGGGCCCGTGGGCCTTGATCCAGTGGTAGTGTTGGCGAACATAGCTAAGGATAGAAAGGGACTTGGTGGAGACCGGAATGGAGATATTGGGGAAGGTTATTTCCCATGTCTGCAAGCATCCTAAGGATGCTAAAGAGTGGATTTGGGATGATCACTCATGGGCAAATGGCCCAGTCTTGGAGAGATGGGATTGCAATGCAGGTGGTGTCAGACCACCGATGTGACCAAGGTGAATGAGCGTGGCCTAGCGTAACGGGCTCATATGTCGGTGGGACCTTGGGGTGTCGGTCATGGGATTAGATACATGGAGCACTTGGACCAAGTGCAAAGGTTGAGTGGCATGGATGCCATTCTCGGAGCTAGCAAGCCCCAAGTCCTGAATGGGATTTATGGAGGTTGTGAATGAGACTCCTCCAAGTGGTCGGAGGTGTGGTTAAGTGACTAAAGTAGAATGGAAAAATTAGTCGCTTACACTCAAACCTACCACTCAGCTGGTCTGAAGGCTAACATAGTTACTAACTAGCAAATGCACAAATGCCAATAACACAAAGCCATAGCCAAATCATCAACATTATCTTCATTGAGACTAATGAAACTCAATATCAATCTTTCAGAGAGACATTTCATTTCACTCAAATCTCAATATCAACAATGTTAACGACAAGGCATCACTTTAATGCCATCAAAACCACAAAAAAACTAGAAGAAAGCACAAGTGAATCACCACTCAAAACTCCCTAGCAACTAAGCTAACCAAGGTCGAAGATACTTTACTCAGTATCTGAGACCAATCCTTCAGCAAAACTCAATTACCAATAAGACTTCCTCAAGGAGTGAATCACCACATCCAAGACTCTATGAAATCCAACACTACAGACTAAACGTATCCAAATGATATCGACAGAGGTAAAGTCGACATGCCAACATGGAAAACCCATGTAAGTTTAATGACACGATCTTCCACAGCACCATTTGGTAAAGCAAACCCATCACTGATAAATCTTCATCGAGTGAAGCAAGTGTCAATAGTACTTAACGAAATCTACAAGTAATCGTTAGTTTGCAAAGCAACTAACAATCACTCTTCAACTTGCCTTCACAAGACCCAAATACTAAACTCATGCCATTGAGTCATATACTTGTCCAACATAAACAAAATATCCCAAGCACGAGATAAAGGTTCATAGACAAGCATAAACTAATTGACCACTCGAATTCAACTCAACCGCAATAAGCTCACTAATGCATTTAGCCAACAGCTCTAAGCATGCCTTGAAGAGGCTAACTATACGTGATCAACACTCAATCGAAAATAAAATGAAGACCATAAGATGGACTTATTTTGGTACACAACCTCCTCATAGACAAAGCTATAGTACGGGTACCAACATCTCAACCTCAAACAACTAAGTTGGACATCACCATCCTCAGCCAAGGTGCAAGGCCACCAAGACTAAATTAGGATCAGTGAGAGCTCACTACTCTTATAGAATCTAACGAAATGCAAGGTGCAACTTGCTACCAAGCATAATGCTACAAAAGAAAGGCACAAGGGTCACCTTTTTAGAAAAGTGCAACGGCCACTTTTCTACACCAACTCCAGACTCTATCCAACTCAATTGCTTTAGCCTCAAAGTCAGCATTCCTTTCGGGTTGCATCATATAAATTACCTACTAAGGTTTAATCCAACTGAAGTCAACTCCACTTCACTAGTTTATATTGGCTTACGAAAACAGAATGATTTTTGGCAAAGTGATCAATAGATCAGCCATTGGAGAAGTCTAAAAAAATTTGAGGAAAGTTTTCCATCCTAGAGAAAGAATGACTCTCAGTCTAGGAATGCAAACTTTCAAGACTTAACCAACTTCTTCCTACCAACAACTTCACATAGGTTCACCTCAACATAAATTCTCAAGACCCATAGTATGCTTAAGCATCG
>NW_003314280.1:1292218-1299192 GCF_000143415.4 Selaginella moellendorffii | reverse complement strand
CAAGTCTTCCATAGCAAGCTTAGACAAAAACAATTTAACACTTCACTGCTATCCATCCCACAACTCACCATTTGTAAGACTATCATTTCCAACATGCATCAAGATAAGGACTTTTGATTGCATACTATGAACACGAGCAATGATTAAACACCTCATTGAAGATCATCTCTCCAAGAAGAGAAAATGATTTACATATTTGATCATTCGTCCCTAACAACTCTCTTTTCAGTCTCTAATTTGACAAAACCTCAAGCTTGCTTTCGCACTGCCTTCAGTCCAATCCAAGAAAAGTATATGAAAGAGCACGGCAATGACTACTTGAACTAATAGACTAATCCCTATAGTCTTGATTGATCCACTTATAATCATGCCTAGGAAGGATCCATTAGTGCCATGCTAAATAGCTATGGACCAACCTATTTGCCACTCATAGCATGGAACTATTGATAGCCTAACGTTAATCCTGCCAACTCAAAGTGTAACCTTGAGTTGCTAATGTATCTCACTATTAGCCCAAGCATAAACTCGTGCAAAATGGAACATCCCTATCCATCTTATAAGCCCAAGAGCAAGCTCACATAATAGGTAACCAAAATCCATCCCTAGGGAACGAATGTGAAGCCCTTGCACCCAAACGTGTACCTACTCGAATCATCATTTTCATCTCTGCGTATGCAATAAGACCAATTGCCCAATCTCATTGAATAGGACTTGTTGAGACTTTACCTTTGATACCAAATATAACACACGCGGTTTTCACACTTTATCCTATGGTGGTTTACCATCAAATCAAAACCTTTTGCCACGTTGGCGTCACCAAGATTTAACCACAAAGTGTTTATATGCCACGTGTCCAAAGGACAGTGGTGTGGAACCCGAGTTTCAAGGCCTTAGGCCACTGAACGAAGGAACAGTGCCAAACTCCCAAGTATGGAGCCAAGGAGTGATGGCACTAGAGCATGGAATGACTCCTGAGCATACAGCCCAAGGAGCAAAGGGACAAGAGCACGGAGCGACTTGGAATAGTATTAGAGCATCTAGTATCCCAATGCTAGAACCAACACATAAAATGGAGCAAAATGGAGTTTGGCACTATTTCAACATACTAGTGGCCTAACGCAAGGATATGGGAGCTAGCATGGTGTGGAGCTTGGGCTTACACCCAAGCCGAATGCAGAACAAGGATAGGCACGTAAGCGGGAGTTAAACTATGCCTCAAGTTGGTCAGCCATGCTAGCCAACCTACCCATTATCCCTACTATACATTTGGAATCCCCCATAGACCCCCCCCCCCCCTTTAGGAACACATGCTTTGGGCTTTCACCCAAGCCTCCTTTAGTATCAAGAGTTAGTCTTTGGGACAAGCTTGAAACTTACTAAATATAGAATGTCCATAGATTGTGAATTTGGACATGAGACGAACACCATTGTGTTCCGAACAATCTCTACATTCCATAGATATGCTAAATAAGGAAATCTAGACACTTTCCATAAATAGTATTTAGGACCAAAATGAGACTAACACAAAAGGCATGATAGTGAGGGTGTTTAGCAAACACGGTAAGTTATCAACTAGCAATATTGAGGGATTAATCTTAATATTGCAGGGGGTTCTTGATACTAATAAGTGCAAGCTAATGACACAAGTTTCTCAAACCAGGCCGAGTATGCTCAGCAAGAAACACATAGGGTTCCTACCTTATATTTATCCAATTTAAGTGCATGTTCATTAACTAGTTTCTTAACTAGCTCAAGTGGAAATTAATAACGGGTCCAACAATACTAACCTCCTACTGTCATGGCAGTAAGGAAAGAATATCTAAAAGGACTAGCCAACAGGGAGCGTGGACCATACTTGAGCTCACGAGCTGAAGAGTTGAGCTCACGAGTTGAGCTCAATTTTCAATTGTAATTTAGTACAAACATTATAAACTTTAAAATTTTAAAGTTATGGCGAACTTAATAATTTCATAACTCTCTATATATTATATAGATAAAAATGTTCTAAAGGACACTTCTTGTTATAATAAGTTAAATATTTACTACATGCAATAATAGAGACGTTTGTTAGAATATAAAATAAAATGTTTGCAAAAAGAGTATTCTTGTCACTTCTTTAAATTTGTACTCTGTGCTTTCTAGCTAGTAAATGTCAGGTTTGTAAGAATTTTTAAATTATTAAATTTGAATTAAGATTCTATATAAGGCCATATAACTATTTGAAAGGAAAAAAAAACAACTGTGATGGTACATATGCTCTCACAATACATTGTAACATCATACACCCAAAAGACTATCACGAAATATTTTTTGAGAAGGTAAAGACAAAAATGGAGACTCACAAATACTATGGGTAGTATTGCGAAAAGAACCTCACAAGTATATGAAATGAAAAGTGAAATAATAAAATATTTTTATTAATTATATAAGGTATAATTAGTTTATATTATTGATAGAGAATAAACATCGATAGTGCTGGAAAATCTAATTAGCTCCAAAAGTTTTCTGCAACTCAGCAATAGTAAGGCTTGTTTGGTGTATATGAATATCCACTTTAGGATCCTGGTGCAAGATGTTGATGAAGATGTAGTACATATGCTTACAAGGAGCATATGCCTTCCCATGTTCCTCGCGCTTCGTAAAGTCTGGACATGTGCAAGAAGGAAAGTCTTGAATGGCAATTGTGTACTCTCCACCTTCTGTTTTGACTGTGTACTCCTTTGCGAGCGCAGTGATGTACTTCGTGGAGAGAATCTCACACTCAAGTGTTTGAGCCAAGTTTATTTTACCTTGCTTCTGCTTGGAGACGGTACCAATAAATTTAACTGCCTTACCTTTTCATGTTAGCCTCCTGTGCATCTCTGTAGGAATAGTCTTGGTTCTGTCACTCATATCTCCAACTCTCCTCTCAAGATTGAAACCAGATTTCTCAAGGTTTTCAATTTCATCCGAGGTGAGCGCAACCCCATTAGCAACCGGCCATTCTTTAGGTACTGCATTAGGTTTAGTCACTATAGTGTCTTCAAGCCGCTTTGTATGGTTGACATCAGAGTTGCAGCAATATAACCAACACCATCTTGAAAATCCTGCTTGCTTTCGTTCCCCATGGAAACATGGCGCTGGAACAGAAACAGACTTATTACCACGGATCCAAGCCCAACACTTGCCCCTTGGAAGCATCCCCACACACCTTACATTTGATTTCGCTAGCACTCGATGGATTGCCCATTGCTTCGGCTCCACACTACAATAAGCAATTTCAACCTACTGTGATGCACTTTCTTCATCAGCCACTTGAGGTGGTTCGGTTCTGGGGCGATGTCTTGGAGTAGAATGATACTCAACATCAGGCCTGTGAGAGCTTTTTGCTCCAAGATCCGTGCCAACATCTTCACCAGCAAAGGAAAATCGACGCTTTGAGCGGACGGTCTTCATATCACCAATAGAAGCCCGAGGAGTGTACTCCATAGATGTGCCGCGGACCACTTCCTCCACTGCAGTTGCCATTGTTCGTGCTAGTGGAGTCACTTTCTTCTTCATCCGATCGTGTAACATCTCAACCGAAGGTCCTGTTCCCATATATCTTCCTTCCTCAAATGCCAAGGCTTTTGAAGACCGCTCTACAGCGCGTATCAAATCTGATAGACATGCTTCATATAGACTCATCTTCCCTTTCCCTGCCTTAGAGGAACGCCAGCTCCAATGCTTACTCTCTGAGAGATTCACAGTTGGGGTGTATGCAAGATCCTCAAGTGGTTGATCCTTATAAAAAGATGATATTAAAAAGCAATAAAAAGAGAGGAAAAAAAGAAAAACCAACCTGAAAAGAGTGATGTCCCCATTGGAACATTCTAACTTCCCACCACCCCAACCACGACTCAAGTTGTGGTAGACAACTTACGTCAGTATGGCCATCTTCACGCCACCACATTTGGATCTCGTTTGCTTTTGCCTCATGCTCTTCTTCAGAAGGTGCAGCCTGCCATTGTTTGCACAACTCCTTAAATGCTAATTGGAAATCTGGCTTGATAAGGTGGCAGTGTTGGTTTAGGCTCTGAGCCCAATGGAACTCACAAGTCCTCTCACGACCTTCTAGGGGTAGACCATTCCCAAAGACTGCCCGGACACCATTCCAATTAGCCCCAGCCCCATCTGCCATGAAACCGCGAAAGTTGGCAGGCTTACCAGTCCGCTTCAATACAATGTCGGAGAGGGACTTCCAAAATATTTCTTGAGCCATCTGGTCTTGTACTTTAAACTCTGCCGTTGCAATTGTCAAGTTACAACGTAGCCTGTGAAAAGTGCAAATGCTTTATTTCGTTAAAGTGGGACTTTTCATTATCCCACTTATGGTGTGTGGCCACATGCCATTTTTATAACAACAATAAAAAATTGAAGTTTTAACTTTATAATTTATAAATTAAAAACTTTTCATATGATTTTGTGTTATAATATTGTGAAATATAAAAAAATAAATTAAAAAACTGATAGAAATATTAATAAATATTAATTAAGTACTAGGAAATGGCATGTGGACACATGCTAATTAATGTCCCACTTTACTGAATAAGTCCCACTTTAACGAAATAAAGCATGCAATGTTTAAAACCATTTTAAGATAATGAGAAAAAAAACTACCTTGGATCATACACATGAGCTCCCATGGTTGTCTAACCTGCCACCCGCTCCATATGGTCAAAATGTACCCATGCATTAGCAAGGTCACTCGACCCAGACATATCCATTTGGGAAACAAGATCCACACCAGAGGCAGGGCCCATGGTAGACATTTTGAAAACGAAGGGGTGCTCTTGCTCACTAATGACTTGATCTGGAAATAAACTCCCATGGATAAACTCATAGGGACAAGTCCATTTTAGTTCAAGGATTGAGTCAATTTTTTATTGGAGTTTCCCCTGTCGAGATTCACACATCCAAGACTTTATCCTAAATAAAACAAAATGTAAGAGAGATATTATTGAAAAGTATGTAATAATATTTTCATACCTCCTGAGGCTAGTTGCAGGTTGCACATGTCGTAGTAACTCCCACAAGCTAGCCTCATCCAGTTGAGTATTCTTGTAGTCCGGATCAAGTAAAGTATTTGCGATAAAATCCTTGAGCATTATCTTTTGAACATGCTTCGGAGTTGCAGATGAGTTTCTCACAGTCTCTATCTGCACTACATCTTTGAAATGGTTGACTGAACTCCTTTGTATCCCTTCCTGCATTGGATGTGTGTGCGTGCCAATATGTACTGCAGCTCTACCAACCTCTCCATCCCGTGGAAGAAAATAGTACATCTTGGCCCCACAGATGGCACGACACAATGGAGCATTCTTGCAAAACCGACACTTGAATCCAACACCAATGGTGTCATAGAGGGGAGGATTGGTTGCAGATCCTTCAAAAAATATGGAGTTTTTACCGTGCTCTTGATTGCATGCTTTATTCACACAATCCAAATACCCACCACAATGAACCATGGACACTATGCCTTTGAAATGCTGGAAATGTGTGGTCTTGATCTTGCATCAGTTGTGGACATCCTGCTTCGTCTCCATCCCCTTTCGTTTTGAGTTGACAAGAGGTGGTAGTTCAAAGAAGATATTGCCATTGTATGTAGATGGGAGCTCGCTAACAGGCCTATGCAGAAAGGAACGAACATTGATAGAGAGGCGGGAAAACTAGAAAGCATTGCAAACAGCTTGGAATATCAGTGAAGTTGGAGTTTGGAAATTCTTGGCTCACACTGGACTAACATCTCCACTAGAACTAGAAGAGGAAGAAATGAAAACGACCAACTCTTGCTTCACATTCACTTTAGCAGGATCACAGCCTCGCACTTTGATTGGAGATCCAAAAACTCGAATCTCTTTCGACTTGGAATGTTGCAAATCCCAATGTTGTCCACCTTCACCTACACCCGAAAGAAGAAACTCCGATCGTTCAACTACACCAATGTTGTTGCGAATCACAGCTTCCAATGAAATAGAACCGAGAGAAAGATTGAAACGTCGGCAAAGAAAACTTTCTGAAATAAGACTCTAGGAGATAGAAAGCGGTGGGTGATCTTGGTAATGCAAAAGGAAGCCCTCCATTTTGTTGCCTTTAGGTTTTGGAACTCTAAACTTTTATAACGAAATGTCACCTCACATGTGCTATGCCATTATGTGAAAAGATAGGGTGATTTTATTCTAGGATCTAACATCGAATAATGTTGTTATAATAAATTCTGTATAAAGTATATAGGACTATGTTGTACAATATTAAAAGTCTATATACATTGAATTCAAAACCATACTCAAATTTATTATATGCACTAACTTTTGGTCGAACGGAAAGAAATATCACCTCAAGCATGTGCCATAATATGAAAGATAGGAATGATTTTATTCTAGGATCTACCATCAACCAATTGTTGCCAAATAAATTAAATATTGTACATATTTTCAGTACTTCATTAAAGCTAGAAATCATCACATTCTTCTGAACTCATTTAAATATATTCCATCTTTGTACTACCATCTATCACCTATAGTAAATTATCTATATACATTGCTTTGGAAATAACACCTTACGATTTAATAATCTTATATTTTCTAACAATTTTGTACTGTGATCAATTCAACACATGCATTTGTGACATTATTTCACATTATGATATAGTCATATTAGAGCACACCTCCATTATTAAATTACAATTCAAAAGGACTTTGTCACGTGATCAAATCTAGGGCGGAGTATAAATTGTACAATGCTAGATTTATTATTATTTATTGTACAGTGAAGATTTACTGCATCCATGATGAACGGCTGTGATGAAAGTTAGGTTAGGGTTAGGGCAGCCACCGGCATTAGGGTTTTACAGAAAGTATCGTGGGAGATTGGGAGTGACTGTGGGAACAGAATGCCGCCAAGAGTAAGTTTTTTCTCCTCCTCCACTCCCTCTCCTCCACTCCCTCTCCTCCGCG
>NW_003314280.1:1287728-1292070 GCF_000143415.4 Selaginella moellendorffii | reverse complement strand
CCACGCCACGCCACGCCACGCCAGCGCCGCGTTGTCTAGGGCCACTGCTGCCCAGCACCACTGCTGCCAAGTGCCCAGGCCGGGCATTTGGCTGGGCACTCCGCCTAGGCCGGCCAAGGTGCTTGGCCGGCAAAGGCGCCAAGTGCTTGTGGCAAATGCCCACGCTAGGCATTTGGCGCGAGCCAGCTAAGTCCAAGTGCAACGGCCAACCGCCCGCGAGCCGGCCTTGGTGCTTGGAGGAGGGCCAGTTCGCCAGTGAACCGGCTCGCCTCCAAGCGCCAAGGCAAGGTTCTCGGGCAGTTGGCCTTGGCGCGGGCCAGCCAAGGTGCTTGGGGGAGGCCTGCACTGAGCCCACGCCCTGTTCCCCTCTTCTTATGCATTTATAATTTATAATGAGTTTTTTTTATTTTCAGAAATGGAAGCAACTACAAAAGGAGAGGGATGTTGGATCAAAGAGAAGACATGAGGAAGATGAGATCCAGGACGACAATCAAGTTGACCTTCAGATAGAGATTTCCACAGCGACAATTCTACCGTCTTCCCAACCACATAGCTCCAGTCCACATGCACCCCCACCACCGCCATCGATGCCACCACCACCATTACCACCGCCACCACCACCACCACCATTACCGCCACCGCCACCTTTACCATCATCACCACCATTACCACCACCGTCATCACCACCATTACCACCACCACTATCATCACCACCATTACCACCACCACCGTCATCACCACCATTACCACCACCACCGCCACCATCATCACCACCACCAGCACAACCATTGTCATCACTACCATTGCTGCCACAACCACAAATGCCACTACTCTTAACATATTCATAAAATATGGCAGAAACGGAGCAGTGCCCAAGTGCGCCTGATGGCGGTGTTGGGCCCGAGTCAGGGGCTAGATCTGATAATGGTGCTACTGGAGGTGTAGCTGAAGCTGAAAGAGAAGTGGAGCTACCTGAACACATTGTCGACAAGCGCTTCCAAGAGACAGTTTTGAGAACTAAAGAGAAGGCCATTCACACGACTCTGGAGTCTCTCAAGTGGGAAGGCCCGGGGCACATGATCCGAGAAATCCCACTATGTCGATTCACTCAGACAAGCATCGTTCGGTCTGCTTCACCGCACTTCGTCAACATGGACATCTATAGTCTGTACAAACAGAATGGCCTTGGGACAAACATAGGTATGTTCCTTGTTTCGGTTTTCAAGCCAGGAACGACAAATACCCTCTCGGTGTCACCGGAAATCGAGAGGGATTGGGATGACATTTGGAAAATGAAGTCCCGCGAATTGGACAACAAGCTTATGAGCCATCCTGAGACTCAACAATTTGTGGGGAAAATGTTCTACATTATTGACGGGAATTATCGCTGGTGCGCGTGGATGAAGTGCATCCGAGAATGCTTCCGAGACGATCCTGTCTATCACATCAATGTTCCGGTTGGACATGTACATGCGAGAGGATCTCTAGATGTGGCAAGGCTTGTGATAGCTTGCCACAAAATTAATGCATAAGTACCTCTCCCTCTTCAATCACTTTTAACAATTTGTGTTTTGCAGACTGGGACAGTTTGCAGTGCAGAAACAAAGCCTAATACATGATATCGAGCAGATCCTGTTTCTTGCCAATCTCGACGAGGATGCAGTCCGCAGCCACTATGGTGATGATTTAGCATCACTTATTCGACATCAACAAGGTCGTCAGGATGCCAATAGATGGTACAAGAATCCAATGGCTTTTATGACAGCTGTGTGGAGTAAGGTATGTTCTTTTAAGTATACTTCTTATCATAGAATGTTTGTGTTGTCTTCAGCCATTGGTGAAGGTTAAGCAAGATGCATATGCACAGTTGCATCGAGCTGAAAATGATCAAGAACTCTTAGAGCATTTAGCTGCAATTGACAAGAAATCAACAGCACAAAGAAGACAAAGGTAAAGAAATTACTTAGTGTGGCTGATCCTTGATGCCCAAAGGAGTGGTTCGATATTATAATAGAGATTGCTTGTCATGAAAGTAAGTATTGTTTGTATTTACATGAAGGTTCTCACAAAAGTTATTTTTTAGTGGGCAAGACTCCAGATGAGATTATTTACAACATCTCAAAGTCAAAGCTTACATATGAGGAACAGATACACATTCTGAACGACCTTAATAGCAGACTCAGTGAAGGAGAAAAAGGTTTGGATAGTATGATGGAGACTGTGATGAGGAGAACCGTCTACATTTCACAAACTGTATATGAAGGGGAGATGTTTCTAGCGCCTTTCATAGGGGATGATCCTGAGCAACTTCCATTTAAGGACTTTGTCACCATTGAGCTTACAAAACTTGGAGAGGACTGGCTGCCAAAGAAGGCCACAAGCACGACTCCATTTGATAAACAACTTGGCCAACCTTACTTCATGCGTCGAGCGGCTTTTAGGTAATATACAATTTCTCAACTATACTCAATTGTTTATATTCTATTATATAGAGGTGTTCCTCTCGAAACACCGGTATGCACACGCCTCCTGAGGCATGGTGTGAGAGATGGAGGCATGTACTCGACAACAATGAAGTTTCCAGCAGCAATAAAGCACGCTTGTCCTTGGGAATTGGAGATGCCAGATTATGAACCAACCCACCATGAGGCTGCAAGAGGCAACAATGATGACGAAGATGATGGCCATGAGAATGTCGACCCTATTGGTGCCAATGGCGAGCAGAGTGAAGATGGCGGTGAGAACGAGATTCTTCGAGATGAAGTCGAGCAAGAGAACCAGAACGTCAAAGAAGTTCTACCTCGATGAAAGCGAGCAAATCCACATCTGGAGGAATTAGTCAACAGTGATGATGATCGTCCAAGACGTCCCCGTAACCGAGGAACTTCTCGAGGTATATTTCTTTTAATTCTCTCCTTTTCTTAGTTCCTCAAAATGGTTGCAGCAAAAACTGTCGGGAGTAACTTCATTCCAGCTCGTCTTGATGCTCGAGAAGAGGACTTGGAGGAACTTACATCTACCACACGCCACATGACGGTATGTAAATTTTTCTTAAGTTCACATCTTATCTTTGTCTTCTCCCCCTAGATTCGCCCTGTATCTCTAGTGGCATGCTGTAGTGAAATTGGGATCTTTATTGGCTCCTATAGTTCATTGATGGCATCTTTTGAGGAGGATGCTGAGAATATGGCGATCCGGCAAAAGTGGGAGCGCTTTTGTCAGAAGATCCATAAGCGACCGCTCAAGAGCACAAACTTCATGCTCTTTGACATGCCAGATGGTCTTCTAAACGCTAATGATGATGTCCCAAGCTGGAACAACCTGACTAAAAACCACTTGAAGGATGCATTCCTTTTTGCAGCAATTCTCCTTCATACAACCGGTCAAGTTGCCTTCATTCTCCCGAATGACCCCCATTGGATGTCCTGCCTTATGAGGTATGCAAGTCGAGTCAACTTCAAGAGGTTCTCTTCCGGATGCATCATGGATAGTGTTGGGGAGACCAAAGGTGTCCTAAGCATGCCAGAGAAGGTAAGAAATCATTTTCTGTTTTGGTTGTCTCTAAAGTTTTATTATTCAGGTTATGATGTGGACCTACCATGTGTTTTGCAGAAAAGAAAATGACGGTTTTCATGATAGCGAGCGTGCTGCAAGGGTTTTGCCAGGGTATGATAACTTTACTGACATCATACCAAATCTCATAGACAACGACATCCGTAACACATTGTCTGGGTATCGGTTCCGATCTCCATCGACGATGCATGTCCTACTTGAGCTTTATTGCCCAACTAGGGGTGTTGTCATCAATTGCACAGCAGGTAGTGGTTCGATGGTAGAAGTAGCACATGACTCTGGTAGATCGGTGTTTGCGATTGAAGAATATAAGTTCTTCAAACGCCGTCTTTGAGGTTTTCATCCTTCTCTATCAGTTGCTTCTAGGAGGTAATTTATGATGTTTTAAAAACTTATAAATAATATATATTTAGTTTTCTAGAAGTTTTCCTAGGTATGCATGGCACATCATATGCAATGTGTAAATTGAGGAGTGGTATGAAAAATCTATTTATTAATGATACATTAAAAGACAATTGAATGCAATGAGAAAGATGTGTCACATGTCAATGTGATAATGATTGTGACACTGACAGTGTCAGTGTAGCAGATAGCGACAGTGATAGTGTCAGTGACAGAGACAGTGTCAGTGTCAAAGATGACAAAGTTACAGTGTCAGTCTGTCAAATTTCATAATTACTAGTATTATCAGTTTATTATCTATAGGTAATACAATTTTGTTAATAAAAAAAAGTAGAAAGGGGGGCTTGGGGGGGGGGGGATGTATAAT
>NW_003314280.1:1262358-1287628 GCF_000143415.4 Selaginella moellendorffii | reverse complement strand
TAAGAAAAGATCTAGGGGTTCTTGAAAGTTTAAATTGTCAGTCTCAAAAATGGGACTTCAAAATTATAACAGTGTCATAACCACTTGTATATATAATAATATCTTTATACATGCTAGAATAATATCATTCTCGAAAATATAAGATTCTCCACTTTACTCATAAAGAATTAACCTTTTGAAAAAACTATGCATGACTTTCACATTACATTAAAGGGTGACCTAAATATCCCATATTCAGCACTTATTGATACTTATTGATGCAGTGTTCACTAATGGAATATTGTTTTCCACCATGAAATCATAATAGCTGTGTATTTTTAATTTTTTCTTGATTTTCTTATACATCCACGTGTGCACACCTTCCAAACCCGCTCTTGGGCATTTGCGACAATGCTTAATTGTAGCGCACGTGGTTTTGACCTTTTATCCTATGGTGATTTACCATAGGATAACACCACGAAGCGGAACCTAAACCCTCTTTGTGCCACGTGACAGATGCCACGTGTCCGTGCCACGTGTACATAGAAACCCGAGGTTCAGGGCCTTGGGCCACTGAACGAACGAATGGTGCCAAACTCCCAAGCATAGAGCCAAGGAGTGATGGAACCGAACCGCATATAGCCCAAAGAGCGAAGGGACAGGGGCCCGGAGCGACTTGGAACAGTCCTAGAGCAACCAACATCCCAATGCCAGAACCAGCACGCAAAACGGAGCCAAACAGAGTCTGGCGCTATTTTGGCATACCGGTGGCCTAACGCGAGGACATGGGTACTCCACCAGCTAGCATGGAATGGAACTTGGGCTTAGACCCAAGCCGGACGTAGAACAAGGACAGGCACGCAAGCGGGAGCTAGACTATGCCTCAGGTTGGTCGGCCATGCCCAACCTACCCACTATCCCTACTATACATTTGGAACCCCCCCATAGCCCCCCCCCCTTGAGGAACACACGCTTTGGGCTTTCACCCCAAGCCTCCCTTAGTACCAGGAGTTAGTCTCTGGGACAAGCTCGAAACTTACTAAATATGGAATGTCCCTAGATTGCGAATTTGGACATGGGACGAACACCATTGTGATCAGGCCGATCTCTACATTCCGTAGATATGCCAAATGAGCAAATCTAGACACTTTCCATAAATAGTATTTGGGACCGAAATGAGACTAACACAAAGGGCATAATAGCGAGGGTGTTTGGCAGACACGGTAAGCTATCATCTAGCGATATTGAGGGACCAAGCTCAATATCACAGGGGTTCCCAACACTAGCAAGTGCAAGCCAACATCATGAGTTTCTCATCACCGTGTCAAGTCTGCTTGACTAAATGACAACTTAGGATTTCCTTCCTTAGTGCCCTTCCGGTCTAAGTGCACATGTGATGACCAGTTTCTCAACTAGCTTAGGCGGAGACTAATAACGGGTCCAGCAATACCGACCTCCTGCCATCGTGGCAGTAAGGTAAGAGTGTCCATAAGGACTGGCCGACAGGTAACTTTTGATACCCGAAGTCACATTCGCGACACTCTCCCCCCCTTAGGAAGATTGACGTCCTCGTCGATGCATACTCAAATCTAGAATACCGCCAAAGAAACAACTCCATAAAAAGTTCATGGTACTCACACTATGTGAGAAATGCACCAACTTAAATGAGTTAGGAGGCAACCTCTTTGTCTAACGCGGATGCGCTACCAGCTCAGACACCTTCCGGCCGTCGCCAACAAGGAAATGACCAACGAAGTCAGCCACCCTTACTGCTCTGGGGGTCACCCAGCTACAAAAGTGTGATATGCCCCTGCCCGTAGGAACATAGAGAGAGAAGCCAGAGGCCCCAACCCTCCTAAGCAAAGAAACCAAACCCGTTGGTAAGGTTTAGATAGACTACTGTAAACAGGCAGTTAGAGTTGTTTACACGGTCACGCCCTTTCAACGGAATAAGGAACATCGACAGAGAGGCGGGTTATGTGACCAGTCAACAGTAGCTACCCCATGACTAGAGATTTCAACATGCACACAAAGTGCCGAAGCTAGCCTGCCTATTACTGGCCCAAACTCAAAGATCAATAGATGGACAATATCAAAGTCATAGACAATGATATCTTAGAGTCGGAATTATCAGTGAATAAATCTTATATTAGAACACACAAGTATTCCAAGTATGTTATCATCTGATAAACTAGTATTACAGTATAGGAACCACTAAGATCACTATCATTGGAAAACATAGGATTCACCATCCAACAAAATTCAATAGCAAGTATATCATCAAGTAAACTCAATGATAAAACTTAACTACCGAAGATAGCAGACAGTAAGCCAACAACTTACTAGAGATAACTCAAAGAACACAAAGTATCATTGACTAACAAGCACAATGCTCGCGAATGTATCACCCAAAGGAAATAACATCCAAATCTATCAAAACTAACTCGAGCAACAATCAACAGAAGAGAATGAATGTGGTAAGACCAACAAACACTCATGCTTGCCAACTATCACAAAAGCCAATCTGAATAGATCCCAGCCAACAATACCAAGGAACTCAAGTTGCCTAAGCAAGTGTCAGCAACATCCTACTGACGTCTCAAACCCAAGAGACCAATCCAGAGCAAACCACAAAGAACATGTGGTATTGCGAAAAGCCAAAAGCCATCAAAGAGAATAACCAACTATCATGAAAGATCGTCAATTAACCCATCAATGTAGTGATGTATAATCATCATTGAAGAAAGAATGTACCATCCCGAAGAATAGCAAATAATTCCAAACCAACAATAATCAAGCAAAACTTGTGATAAGGACAATCAACTACCCTAGATGATAGTCAATCATCACCAATGATTGCTAGATGCAAAGCCAACTTCAACATCGAAGCTAATGAGCCAAAATGCCTTCCCCAACAACTTCTAACAAATGGAACAATGAGCATGAAAACTCAAGGAACCAAAAGTTCAAAGAAGCCTATAGCTAAGTCTTGTGTAATAATGATCATGAGTCTCATAGAAACTAACTTCAATGCTAAAGAAGAAAACGTGATGCAACTCACAATATCTTCCTTAACACATCCATAAGCCAAACTTCATAATGCTAAAGCTAATGAAGAGCATGTCTGCATCAATCCAAAAGCTAAGCATAACGAAGCTATGCTTAACAAATGATCATCAAACGATCCTCTATGAATCCATCTATAGCAAGACGTAATTCACTTCATAACAAGCACAAGAAGAATCATCAATGATAGATATAGTCCAACTCAAATCCAATAGGGACTCAAATTGTTTAATATTGAACACTAATTCTTCCTCTCGTGAAGTTAGCATAGTTCACGACTAAATCATTTTTCAAGGAAAAGCTAAAGCTCAACCCCTACGAAACAATCTCATCTAGAACACAACTAACTCAAACTTGCCACTCAGTTCATTTGAACGTCAATACAGTTGCTAACTAGCAAATGCACGAATGCCAACAACACAAAGCTATAGCCAAATCATCAACACTATATTCATCAAGACTAATGAAACTCAATATCAATCCTTGGAAGGATATCTCATTTCACTCAGATCTCAATATCAACAATATCAATGACAAGGCATCACTTCAATGCCATCAACATTAGGACAAAGCTAGAAGAAAGCAAGAGTGAATCACCACTCGGAGCTTTCCAGCAACCAAGTTAACAAAAGTCGAAGATACTATACTTAGTATCCGAGACCAATCCTTCAGCAATACTCAGTTACAGATAACATTTCATCAAAGAGTGAATCACCACATCCAAGACTCAATGAAATCCAACACTATAAACCAAACGTAACCAAATGATATCGACAAAGGAATTGACATGCCAACATGGAAAAACCATGCCAGCCTAATGACACGATCCTCCGCAACACTATCCGGTAAAGCAAGCCCATCACTGCTAAATCATCATCGAGCAAAGCAAGTGTCAACGGTCCTTGACGAAGTCTACAAGTAATCACTAGTCACAAAGCAACTAACAATCACTCCTCAACTTGCCTTCACAAGACCCAAACACCAACTCTTGTCATCAAGTTATATACTTGCCCAATATGAACGTGATACCCCAGGTACGAGATAAAAGTTCATAGACATGCACAAACTAAATGACCACTCAAATCCAACTCAACCGCAATAAGCTCACTAAAACATTTAGCCACTATCTCTGAGCATGCTTTGAAGAGGTTAGCTATGCAATCAACACTCAGTCGAAACTAAAGTGAAGACCATAAGATGGACTCATATCGGTACACAACCTCCTCATAGACAAAGCTATAGTATGGGTACCAACATCTCAACCTCAAACAACTAAGTTGGACATCACCATCCTCAGCCAAGGTGCAGGGCTACCAAGACTAAGTCAAGATCAGTGAGAGCTCATTACTCTCATAGAGTCTTAGCGAAATGCAAGGTGCAACCTGCCACCGAGCATAATGCTACAAAAGAAAGGCACAAGAGTCACCCTTCTTAGAAAAGTGCTACGGCCACTTTTCTACACTAACTCTAGACTCTATCCAACTCAATTGCTTTAGCCCCAAAAGTCAACATCCCTTTCAGGTTGCATCATACAAACTACCTACCAAGGTCTAAGTTAACCGAAGTCAACTCCAACCCCTTCACTAGTTTGTACTAGCCTTCGAAAACAGAATGGTTTTCGGACAAAATGATTAATAGATCAGCCATTGGAAAAGTCTAAGAAAATTTGTGGAAAATTTCCCATCCTAGAGAAAGAATGATTCTCAGTCCAGGATTGCAAACTTTCAAGACTCAACCAACTTCTTCCTACCAACAACTTCACATAGGTTCACTTCAACACCAATTCTCATGACCCATAATATGCTTAAGCCTCGAACATCTTTGCCCATCTAACCGATATCCAACATCGACATCTGCAAAGTGCAAAATGAACATCCAAGGCTTGATCACGAAGACCACATTTTCGGATATCCATATTGCACTAACACTCTTCTTCAATCACCTTCAAGATCCAATGTGAAGCCAAAACACTAACAAGAAAAATGACATGGAAAAATCAAGGTCCAAGGAAAATTCCTCATCACTTAAAATAACAATGCCACTTCCACTAACACAAGTGTTAGTGACGTCAATGCCCCAACTCCACATCTTTTCCATCCAACAATCTACTCCAAGTGCTAACGGATCAACCGACAAGCTATAGCAAATGAATGCTACAACCCTTTTTTAACACCTTAGTGAGCAAACTTAAGGAAACAAGGTACCAACTTAAGCTTAGCATAATGGACCGCTATAGAGAATCCAGTCAAAGCTACTACAATGCTACTTCGTGCAAGTAGACTAGTTTCTCCATCAACCACTTTGGGGTTGATCATCATTTAACCAAGCAACTTAGTAAACACATTGCTCATTATCACATAGATATGATATAAATATCACAATGATTTGATCATTAATTGAGTAACGCAATGAGCAATGCCTATGTCATTACTTCAAACGTTTATGTGAGTATCAAATGCCAACTCGATTCGCCAAAATGCAACATAAATGCCACACTCCACTAATAGAGGTTTATGACACCCAACACCACTAACTTTTGTTCACAACACAGACAAGCTCATGCCACTCTCTTTCCGACCAATCTCAAAACTAATCCAACACCAAGCTACTCAATGAGCAATAGCAAAGTTCCCCGGAAAAGAATTGAGCATTGCAACCCAAGTCTTCCAATAGCGAGCTTAGATAAAATGGTTTAGTGTTTCACCATTATCCATCCCATAACTCACCACTTGTAAGACCATCACTTCCAACATGCATCAAGGTAGGGACTCTTGATTGCATAATGTGAACACAAGCAATGAGTTAACACCTCGTTGCAAATCATCTCTCCAAGAAGAGAAAATGATTTACGTATTTGATCCTCCGTCCCCGACTCTCTTTTCGTCTCATCTTTGACCAAACCTCAAGCTTGCTTTCACACTGCCTTCAGTTCAATCGAAGAAAAGTTTATGAGAGAGCACGGCAATGATTACTTGAACCAATAGACTGTTCCCTACAGTCTTGATTGATCCAATTATAATCATGCCTAGGAAGGATCTACTAGTGCCGTGCTAAACAGCTATGGACCAACCTATTTGCCACTCATAGCAAACCCAGGGAAAGTTTATTTTCACCCATGGTACATGGAACAACTCATGGAACCATCGATAGGCTAACATTAATCCTGCCAACTCAAAGTGTAACCTCGAGTTGCAATTTTCCTCACTCACGAGCCTAAGCGCAAACTCATGCTACTGGAACAACTCAATCCTTCTTATGAGCCCAAGAGCAAGCTCACATAATATGGAACAAAAAGGTAACCAAAACCTATCCCAAGGAACCAATGCGAAGTCTTTGCACCAAAACGTGTACCCACTCGGATCATCATTTTCATCTCTGCGTATGCAACGAGACTAGTTGCCCAATCTCATTGAATAGTACTCGCTGAGACTCATCCTCTGATACCAAATGTAGCGCACGTGGTTTTGACCCTTTATCCTATGGTGATTTACCATAGGATAACACCACGAAGCAGAACCTAAACCCTCTTTGTGCCACGTGACAGATGCCACGTCTCACATGCCACATGTCCATGCCACGTGTCCATAGAAACCCGAGGTTCAGGGCCTTGGGCCACTGAACGAACGAACGGTGCCAAACTCCCAAGCATAGAGCCAAGGAGTGATGGAACCGAACCGCATATAGCCCAAAGAGCGAAGGGACAGGTGCCCGGAGCGACTTGGAACAGTCCTAGAGCAACCAACATCCCAATGCCAGAACCAACACGCAAAATGGAGCCAAACAGAGTCTGGCGCTATTTCGGCATACCGGTGGCCTAACGCGAGGATATGGGTACTCCACCAGCTAGCATGGAATGGAACTTGGGCTTAGACCCAAACCGGACGTAGAACAAGGACAGGCACACAAGCGGGAGCTAGACTATGCCTCAGGTTGGTCAGCCATGCCCGACCTACCCACTATCCCTACTATACATTTGGAACCCCCCCATAGCCCCCCCCCCCCTTGAGGAACACACGCTTTGGGCTTTCACCCCAAGCCTCCCTTAGTACCAGGAGTTAGTCTCTGGGACAAGCTCGAAACTTACTAAATATGGAATGTCCCTAGATTGCGAATTTGGACATGGGACGAGCACCATTGTGATCAGGCCGATCTCTACATTCCGTAGATATGCCAAATGAGCAAATCTAGACACTTTCCATAAATAGTATTTGGGACCGAAATGAAACTAACACAAAGGGCATGATAGCGAGGGTGTTTGGCAAACACGGTAAGCTATCATCTAGCGATATTGAGGGACCAAGCTCAATATCGTGGGGGTTCCCAACACTAGCAAGTGCAAGCCAACATCATGAGTTTCTCATCACCGTGTCAAGTCTGCTTGACTAAATGACAACTTAGGATTTCCTTCCTTAGTGCCCTTTCGGTCTAAGTGCACATGTGATGACCAGTTTCTCAACTAGCTTAGGCAGAGACTAATAACGGGTCCAGCAATACCGACCTCCTGCCATCGTGGCAGTAAGGTAAGAGTGTCCGTAAGGACTGGCCGACAGGTAACTTTCGATACCCGAAGTCACATTCGCGACATCAATACAATTTACCAAACCCATGCAACCATCCCTCTTGTTTAAATAAAAGTTGCATATAGGACACTGAAGATAATATGTATCTACATTAAGCTCCCCTGCCATATCTGGAGCAAGATCTTGAAGAAAATATTGACATCGCTCTTGAAGCATTGGAGGCAATCTAACTTTTTTAACAACATCATAAGGAAGGAGTTTTTGTTCAGTTGCACTCGAGGTCGCAAATGGAAGAGCCTCACAATAACCCTCAAAATAAAAAGGAGGATTGTTGCGTAGAGGTGAAGGTGGATTATTAGTTGAGATTGGAGATGGAGGTGGAGACTCATATGAGAGGCCTTCGGGACCAAAAGTAAACTTCTTCCTAACCATTGCAACACACAAGAAGAATTAAACTTCCTAGCAATAAGAATTCTCTCATTAATATACTATATTTCAATCTCGGGAATGATGTTTTATTATGACATGACACTATAGTGAATGATAATTGTCAGTCTTAGTAATTACAACCTACTATGAGAAACAAGTGGCTATAGGGTTTCAAAAGCTAAAAACTAGCATATAATTAATATGTAGCCTTATTTTATATAGTTGGCCTGCCATATATAATAATAGCGAATATACACAGGCACGCGAGTATGCCTTTTTGCAAGATTACCTTTCAATCCCAAAATCATATATAGATTTAATTCTTTGATTTGTCTACATCATATATCTTTGCAAAGACCAACATATCAAAAGGAATAAGATATATATAAAAAATTTACATTTTTTTATAATATTTTTGTGGATTACAAAAGCCATTGAAAGGTTTATAGAGTGGATTTATTAGTGCTTTCCGCTGTGCTGTCCATTTCTTCTTTTCTCTTGCTCTGGATTGTTGTTTCGGAAGTAACAAGAGCATTTTTATCAATAGTGACAGTGGTCTCCACATTCCCGGATGGGTAATAAGGACCAGGCGTGTAATATGGAGATTGTGGTAGTGAAACAAAATTCACATTCTGTATGCTAGAACTATTTACAGATTTTTTGTCTTCCTTGCTTCCCATCTCTATAAACCCTAAAGAATGAACGAGTGAATCAGTGTTTTGAATTATTTATATATTTCTGGTCAATTGTTGAAATGTTAAAATGTTGAAATGTACAATAGAAATTTTCCAGTTCATTCGAACTTCAATATTCCCATTTTATTTGGGACCAATAAAGCCCAAAAATTTCTATGGGTTCAGACGAACTTCTAATTCTAGAAATTGTATAAACTACATTAGAAAGATTCAAAAAATAAAAATCTCTCTGAACCATTGATACTTAAACTCATAAATTTCAAGTTCACCAAAGAATAACATTTTTCTGACTTAATATTTCCTTATAAAACTTATCGTTGACTATGTTGACTAGCATTGACTTGAGCTGAATTGAGCTCAACTCATGAGCTCAACTCAACTTTGGACCATCCCCCCAACAGGTAACTTTCAATACCCAAAGTAACATTCGCAATAGCACCCAAACATGTACCCACTTGGATCATCATTTTCATCTCTGCGTATGCAACGAGATTAGTTGCCCAATCTCATTGGATAGTACTTGTTGAGATGTATCCTTTGATATCAAATGTAGTGTACATTATTTTTTACCCTTTATCCTATAGTGATTTACCATAGGATAACCACGGAAGTAGAACCTAAACCCTCCATGTGCCACATGTCACATGCCACGTGTCCATAAGACAGTGGTGTGGAACTCGAGGTTCAGGGCCTTGGGCCACTAAACGAAGGAACGGTGCCAAACTCTCGAGCATGGAGCTGAGGAGCGAAGGAAACTGGACCACGAAGCAACTCCTGCGTATACAGCTAGAGTCTCACACTCTCCATGTTCAAATGGAAGACTACCGATTAAACGCCGTGCAGTCTCTCCTCACATCTCCATCGCTCCCAACCTTCACTCTAACGCTCGACCCAAGGAGCAAAGGGATAGGAGCACAGAGTGACTTGGAATAGTTCTAGAGCATTCAGCATCCCAATACTAGGACTAGCATGCAAAACAGAGACAAATAGAGTCTGGCACTATTTCAGCATACTGGTGGCCGAACACAAGGATATAGGTATTCCACTAGCTAGCATGGAATGGAACTTGGGTTTAGACTCAAGTCAAATGCAGAACAAAAATAAACACGTAAGTGAGAGCTAAACTATACCTTAAGTTGGTCAACCATGCCTGACCTACCCACTATCCCTACTATATATTTAGAACCCCCTATAGCCCTCACTCCCCCTTGAGGAACACATGCTTTAGGCTTTCACCCCAAGCCTCCCTTAGTACTAGGAGTTAGTCTCTAGGACAAGTTCGAAACTTACTAAATATGGAATGTCCCTAGATTGCAAATTTGGACACAGGATAAACACCATTGTGTTCAAAATAATTTCTACATTCCATAGATATGCCAAATGAGTAAATCTAGACACTTTCTATAAATAGCATTTGGGACTGGAATGAGACTAATACAAAAGGCATAATAGCAAGGGTGTTTGGCAAACATGGTAAGCTATCATCTAGCAATATTGAGGGACTAGTCTCAATATGCGAGGATTCTTGTCACTAGCCAGTGCAAAACACAACGAGATGGGAACTCCTTACTGAGCTAAGTATGTTTAGCTAATAATATGTAGGAATTCTGTCCTTGTGCTCGTCTCATCTAAGGACACTCGAAATGCCCAGTTAACTCCACTAGCACAAGAGGGACTGATAAAGGGTTTAGTAATACCGACTTCCTGCTATTGTGGCAATAAGGAAAGAGTGTTTGTAAGGACTAGCTGACAAGTAACTTTCAATACCCGAAGTCACATTCGCGACACATGGGCAATAGGAGTTCTCTCAAAATTTCTGAGCTTTTATAGACTGTTAGGTACTTTTAGACTGCCTTGATCTGTGTATAAAAGCCCTTATATCAATTAATAGTGTATCTCTTAAGGCCTATCCTTTGACTATAGTTCCCTATGTCAGCTAAGTAATGTAGGTACCAAGACATTAGAACGGCAATGAACTTAATGATCAACATTGTTGTTAGAGTGCGTGGAACATTTAATATTTAGCTAGCAACACCAACTAGAATTCTAAAGCATCTTCTAGGATGTCCACATCGAGAGGAAAAACTTTGCCGATTATTGTTAGCAAAGGTTTGCACTATTGCAACAAGCAGAGAAAGGCTCTGCATTGCCAATACCATGTGAGCATACTAAGAACATGGAAGCTACAACATAGTGAGATTACCTATGGTTTGACGGGAAGGTGGCTAAGCAACACAGTGTGTAATGGCATGACCAAAAGTGCCAAGGGATGAGGAGGATGAACTGGAAGGGGAGGTGGCTCAATGACTAAATAAATGGTGTGCCAATGGAGTGGTCAAATCATCTTGGTAACAAAGGTACAATTGAGCCATTTGAAACAATAAGATGGAAAAAACACTTACACTAATTGGTTACTTCCTTCCTTGGGAGGTGGATGGGGTTGCAGAAGCACTCATAGACCTTGTCTTCATCGTGCTTCTATGTGGGCTGCGACTACTACTATTTCGCATGGCACTAAAAGCCTATGTGGAAACTATTACAAGATTTGGGGCTAGACTAGAAGGATTTGTGTTTTGCCCAGTAACTTGCTAATGTAGTGTTGGCTCTGATTGTGGTGGGGAGGAAATGTTATTGGCAGAGTTGCAATCTTGAGAAGATGAAAACATGTTGAATATTGCTTATATGCTACAATATATGCAATGCAACACATCACTCTTCCTGCTCAAAGGCAATTGGTAGAACACCAGGAACTTGCCCCTATATGGATGGTGTTGCGGTCAGAGGAGCTGCCAGAGTTGGGGGTCCACCCCTTCACATTGCAGAACTTGGTGTTCTAGTCTGTAATGACACAATCAATGGAACAATTGATCACTACCGAAATGGAGGCATGATACTCATTATAAATAACAATCAAACACTCGATTTACACTCTTGCTAAATCACTATAGCTCTCTTGGCTTGGAAATGAAGAGTCACACTACATCAATCTTGGAGTTGTTAAATATAATTAAGAAGGAAAATTGTTTGAAATCAAAGGCACAATTGTCGACCTCCTGGGAAATTCAAATTTAAAAGCTTACAAATTCCAAAAACTTATACATTGCTTGTCATATTCATGCTTTAGCTAAAGTTCCTCTTTTTATTTATTTTACAAATCACTCTCAAACTTGATCAAACCTTGCCTAGATCAGTCTCACTAATCCTTTACATCTTATTCTTGAGCTAAGTTATGACAATGGCATTCCATGAGAGGACACTATACACATAGTGACCCTTACTCAATCTAGTTTATATTTCCAATCCTATTCCTCCCCAAGAAATCATTTTAAAATTTTTATTGATGATTAAATATTACCTATCAAGCCAATCAAGCCTAAAGCCAAGTACTTGGCAACTTTGGACTGATTTCTGATTTTTATTTTACTTTTTATTTTTATTTTTTTACAGTACTTGAATCATGTTATATGAAGATGCTATTGAATCTCTTAAGTATAAAAAAACTAAAAATATTTATAGTAATGTGTAGTGTATGTGATTAATATATTGTCATCATTGATTTTTGAATCTTATATATAGTATCAGAGCAAATAGCAAATGGCATATAAGTTCAATTTTCATTAATTAGTGGCTACTTAAAATATAATATACCCTTGCTAAAAATTAATATTGAAAAAATACATTGTTGTAGTTCTAAAATGGGTTTAAGCTCATGCAAGGCACATTGGAAGATGTTGCCTTGCAAAGAAACTCACCTTGTACACGTATTCCCAACTTTTGCCAACCCAAGACTCCACGTCCTAAAGCTTCCCATACCATGCATCTTCTAGTATCAGCCAAGAACTCCTCCAGGATAATACCCCCACTAACAACCCCATCTCCCCATGTCAGATTCCCAACTGCATTAGTGTTGTAC
The DNA here is from genome assembly GCF_000143415.4 of Selaginella moellendorffii. Lineage (NCBI taxonomy): Eukaryota > Viridiplantae > Streptophyta > Lycopodiopsida > Selaginellales > Selaginellaceae > Selaginella > Selaginella moellendorffii. Next base: position 1,275,026 of record NW_003314280.1, on the reverse strand, counting down.
ATGTCCTCTAACAAAGGACTTGCCTCAAATCCTCCTATGGATCAATATGGGCCACTATAGGCCAGCTGAGTCGTTGACAATGTGGAGGGGTCAAAGTTGAGTGTGTCATATCTCATTTCCGAGGTTAATACCTCTCTTCTACATTGCCTTGAGCTGATACCCAGAACTTCAACTTGTGAATTTGCTAAGTAATGATGAATGGTCCTTCAAACTTCACCTAGCCTTTCCATCCTTGGACACCTTGTTGAATGATCTTCAGAAATACACATGCTTGGCAATTCTCTTGTTGAAGTTTCTAGCATAATGTTCCTGCTCATGTCAAATGTTAGTTTTTGCATGCTCAGCTCAAGTCCTACAGTTCTTGGCTAAATGCTCAATGTATTTTACGAAGTCTAGGCTCTCCTCCAGAGCTGGCATGTCAAGCATTAGATGTTGTGGCTTGCTTAGGTTTATCCTTGCAAATGGCTCTAATACAGGCACACTGGATGCTCAACATGTGTGACTGTGAGTTGGCTTGCAATGTAAAGATGCATTTATAAACTTCCCTACACTGCCTTCATACCTTTTCACTAGTAGTGAAGCTTGATGTTTGTGAACATGCAGTTTCTGGAAAGGTGCACCTGTGTGGAACTTCTCCAAGATTTCTTTCACTTCATGTGCCTGGACGACTTTCAAGTAGTGGTCAACACTTGTGTTGACAAGGCAAACCAATTTGCTGTCTAGGAGTTGGAATTTGTATCTTCCTCTTTGCACTCTATTCTTACTAGTGCCGGGATGTTGCCTGATATGCATAGTGAGAGTTGCGTTTTGTATTCCAGCAGGTTCATAACCAAGAGAAACTAAATGAATAATAGAATCAGGGTTTCAGTTACTGGAATAATGCTTGAGTATGATTATGAGGTCATATATTGCCAGCAATGCAAACACCGATGGCCTATCTCATGCAGTTGGTGACTCTTAAGGTACCATTAGGAGAATTGGCGTACATTTGATAAAGGTTGTTTTCTATGTGTGGCACATGAGCAGGTTCACTTGACGCCACCTCTTAGTTAAAGTCAGTTCTGAGCAAGAATATTTTATGCGTGCTTAATTCTGCATTTCAAGGATTTCTATAATCAAGTGTCTAGCTGAACAAACCAGCATTGTAGCCTGCCCGATAGATTTGAGGAATTGGTCAAGGCCCTCAGAGCTTAGTGATCAGTCTGTATGATGGTCTTGGATCCATGCAAGTATGTACAGAAGTGCTTCAAACCTTGCATTATTGCCAAACACTCCACCTCTGATATGTTGTAATTGTGTTTTGCTATGTCTAGCTTCCTAATGTAAAATGCAATAGGCCTGTCTCACCCATCTTACCCAGCCTGAGATAGGACAGCTGATATGGCTGTCTTTGAAGCATCACACCTGAAATATTGTGGCACTTAGTAAAATATCTAACTTGATTCACTATATTGTACCTGAAGTTTGGGTATGCCAAGTGCACAGGAGATCCTTCATTTGGTCGAATGCCATTTTCTGCTCTTTCCCCAGCACCAAGGCACCACCTGCTTGAGCAACTTCGTGCCACCTCTGCAGACTTATATATGAATCTGCGATAATATCCAGCCACACTTTTACCTTCCACTGACTAAACTCAAGCACTCACCTATTCCTTCCCAGGATTGGGGAATTCTTTAATAGCTGCTACCTTAGCTGGATCTGGAGTTACCTCAGCTGCTGAGACCATGTGGCCAAAACTTTCCATGAAGAGGTGGCATTTCCTGGGCTTGACTTTTAGGCCTGTTGCCTCCATCCTTGACAAGACTCTGCTGATATCCAAGAGATCTGATCTAGCATCCTTGGAGTATACATTGACATCATCACTGTATACCAAGGCACATTCCCATCTCAGGCTCCCAAGTACTTTATCAATGAGACACTGGAATGTGGTGCTTGCATTACATAAACCAAATGGCATCATGTTGAACTGGAATAGTCCATCCCTGCAGATGAATGCCATCTTCTCTTGGTCTTCTTCACATACTGGAACTTGTCAAAAACCCGATGCTAGATCTAACGAGCTGAAACTCTTGCACCTACGAGCTGGTCAAGTGTGTCATCTACCCATACACGTTTCTCTTTGTCACTGCGTTCAAGTTTTGGTAATCAACGCAGAATCTCATGCTCCCATCTTTCTTTGCCTCCATCACAACTGATGATGCCCATGGAGAGGTTGACGGCTCCACAACTGCATCAAGAATCTTCTGCAGCTCCTCAGATAGTCATAGCACCCTTCTCTGTTTTGGAGATTCTCGGTAAGGATGTTGCTTGATAGGATGCTCAGCTATTGTGTGGATTCTGTGTTGTATTATGTCCGTTTTGCCAATGTTGTTGGCCTTCATGCTGGAAATGTGCCAGTATCGAAGAAGCAATTCATTGAGCTCATTCTCTATCCTGGCTCCTGCTAAGCACGGGCCAAGCTGTAGCTGTGACTTCACCTAGGTCAGAAATTCCTTGTCGCATTGAGAGTACCTTCAGTGCCTCATCACCAAACTTGATAGTAGATACACATACTTCCCAAGTCTTTGCCAGGCTGATGCTGGAGAGCTTGCACAGGTGAGGAATGTTGGTGATTGATGCTATCCTCTCACAGTGCAGCAACACCAAATGTTCACCTCTGTGGTTTTAGACAGCATAGGGCGAGACGTTGGCTATTAGCACCTTGTGCACTTGGCGTGCTCCGGCATCCCACTTGCAGCAAACAGGCCCTGCCTCCTGGCTTTGTTGTTTGCCATGACCTCCATGTATGACCTGACTGTGTTGTTTGTTGTGACCTCCATGTACGATAGAGCAGATCACTGCCACTCTCATCCTCGTATCTAGAACTACTTGCGAGAAGGCCAGGAGGATAATATTATCTCCCTTCACCACATAAGCCTTGTATGGTTGGTGTGCCATACCTTTTTTTTCTGGGGTCTTCCAAATATAGAGGACTTCATCTTCAGTTGCTCTGTCTCATTGCAAAAGCTTACTTATTGCCCTCTTGATAGCCGCATCCACCTTTGGTAGATGCTAGAGGATTAAGCAGCCTCCCAGTCAAACACTGTCTACACCACCTTACATAAGTAGCCTATCTTTCCACCTTTGGTAGATGAGGATTCAGGTGCATGTTTAAGTTTAAAGATGTGTGTGTAAGGTTTTGAATTTGGATTCACCCTACTCAAACCTAAAGACATTATATAGCTGTACACTTTGACTTCACATCATCCCCTCTCGGAATAATGGAAGACTATCATGGTTCTCTCATAAATAGGCTAGGATTTGGAATTATATTAGGAGGAGGTATCAATAGATTTGTACGTGGTACCAATTGTTCCTGATCCCTTTGTACGAAGTGTTTTAATTGCTGCACATGCATAATTTCTAAAGAATCGGCCTACTAAACGTCATGCCAAACCTCATAAATTTGTAGTCTAACTTGCCACAACACCCGATACAGTCTTTTCCACTAAGCAAAGAGCCTCTTAGATAAATCACATACTATAAGGTGAGGAAAACAGACTAACATTAAGCCATTCATTTTGTACTATGTAGATGGATGATGATGGGAATTGTAACACCATTATTGTTTACTTGTATGTGGTTTAGATGTTCGGCAAACTCTATTCAGACAAGTGGAAGAATGCTTATCAAAGACTGATCCCACGACCTAGCATCAATAGTTTATAGCAATCACAAAGGTAAACCCAACTCTGTTGGTAATATTAGATCATGATCATAGGGGTTTATATGGTGAAGCACCAACAGACATATGACAACCCTACACCCCTATGACATATGCATACCGAAGAGATGGCAAATAACCATCCCAATCCAAATGCTAAAAGTTCACGTACTTCACAATCATTCCTTTGAATGTCCAAATGAGCTATTCCACCAAACTATCTAACTATAAATGATAAGCACTCGTGAAAGTGTAGCGTATCCCCAACCGAGACGTCAAAACATGAAATGCCTCAGCCATAAATATAGGACCATTATCCAAAAAAATCTGCTCTAGACAAGAATGCTGGAACACCACTCGATTGAGGAGGAAGTATCCAACAGCAATTTGAGAGGTGCTAGCAAGAGCACCAACTTCCACCTAACGAGTAAAGTAGTTAGAAGCAATAATAACATACTCATTACTAGCAATCAATCATGAAAAAGGTTCTATAAGATCAAATGCCACTAACTCAAATGGATAGGAAGTTGCAATTGACTTCAACTGTTCTTTCGCAGTATGAGGGGGAGTATTACAAGCTTGGCACAAAAAATAGCTATACATACCAGATAACATTACATTGCATCTCTGGTCAATAGAAATATCTACATAGCTTATCAGTCACACAATGATATTCTACATGCCCATTTAGAACAGGAAAATCATGGTAGACATGGAGAAACTGTGGAATAAAGATTAAAAATACCATCAGCCATAAATAATCATCATGATCCATCCCCACAAAATAAAGAAGGCTGTTTTCAAGGTGATATTAAGAATGTAAATGCCAAAATGGCAAGTCATTAGCAAGTGATACAAAATTCTCAAACCCATCTTGAAGCTTTCAAATCCATGGCTCAATCTTTTGAGCCTCGCGAGCCTCATCAAGTGAAGGTAGATTTTGCTTTATACATTGTGGACACTGAACATTAAGTATAACAACTTCCGATGGCACAAAATCCTCATCTAGAAAATCATAGATACTGGAACAATAGGCTCGTTAGAAATATGAAAAGAGAGAAAAGAAGGAAGAGAAGTTTGAGAAAGAGCATCAGCATTAGCTATAGAACTCCTCGGGCAATGAGCAACATCAAAATCATATATCTAAAGTTTCATAGCCCACCAAACAAAACAACTAACTAGGTTCTTCCACTTTAATAAGGAAGTAACAGTAGCATGATCACCTTTTAGTAATGTTCGAGAACCATATAGATATGCATGAAGTTTCTCGAAACCCTAAACTACTACTAAATGCTCCTTCTCTATCGTGGAATAGTTCACCTCTATTGGTTGTAATGTACAGCTTATATATGCAATGGGATGGTGCTGACCAGGCATACTTAGGCTCTCTTGCACCAACACATCTTTAAGACTAATATCAAAAGCATCCACGCACAAAATGAAAGGTCAAGTGTAGTTAGAATATACTAAAACTAAAGGAGTCATCAATAGCTCTTTGAGATCCATGAACACCCACTCACAATTTGCAAATTAGATGAAAGATGATGTTGATGACTTCAGCAACACTTGGAACAGTGCAATGCAATTAGAAAGATGATCTATAAAACGATTGAGATACTGCATCGTACTCAGGAAGTATTGGACATTATTCACACACTTTAGAGTAGAGAACTTTAGAATAGCCATAAACCCTCACGAGAAATACAATACCCAAGATAAACTGTGTCCTTGGACCTAAATATGCACTTTGATTGCTTCAACTTTAAACCAATGTTTCATAGTTAATCCAACACTTTATGAATATCACGGACATGTTCCTCCCATATCCCCTCCGAGTGGATCAAGACATCATCAATGAAGTCAGCAGTCACCTCTGGCATATTGCAAAAGACCTCATTTATCATCTATTGAAAAGTTGCTAAAGCATTGTTCAAACCAAATAACATCGCCAAGAACTCATACAAACCAAACGGTGTACGAAAAACAATATTAGGAATATTTTTTTCAGCCATCAATACTTACCAGTATCCATAAGTAAGATTTAGCTTGGTGAACTAACAATTTTTCCCTAGACGATCCAAGAGATCAACAATATGAGGAAGATGTATACATCCAAGATCATCACTTCATTTAATGGATAATAGTCAATGTAAAAACAAATATTCTCATCAAGCTTCATCACAAGGTGAGGTTCACATGCCCAAGGACTTCGCGATTTTTGAATAACATCCTTTTCTAACATCTCTTTGACATTTGCATATAAAATCTTGATCTCATTGGGTGACTAACGACAAATAAGAACCTTGATTGAACCAGCATCCCTGGTTAGAATCGGATGACGTGTGGCAATTTTGGCCCCAAACAATAGGTCAAATTCAAAGAGATTAGCATACTCCTTCATAAGGCGGTCAACTACTGCAACACAAAGGCCATTGAAGGGATCAGAAAAGAGAAGAGTGGAACAAAACATAAATATAAAAGGAATTAATGGAGAACAAAAGTAATGGAAGTAAAAATAAAAACAGAAGGACGAAGAGATATGGAAGTGAGAGGAATGGATAAAATATAAGGAAGTATGAGACAAGGGGGAAAAGGCTCAAAGTCATACTTAGCATGATTATGTTGCAACCAATCCATACTAAGGATGAGGTTGCAATGACTGCAACCCAAGCTCAAGATTGCCCACACTCACCCGCCTCATTTCGTGCATATGCATATATACGGCCGTTGCCATAAAAAATGAAAATTGGTTCTATTGCACAATGCAAATGTAGATGGCAATGTATGGCAATATATTGAGCAATAGAGGATAAACTTGAACTTGTATCAACCAACACAAAGAGAATAATATGAGATATTTTATTATAAAAATAAGCTTGGAAAGTAAACATTGGATGAATTGTTGCCAAGTGAACCCTTTGATGATACTCCAAAAGAAAGATGGAGGGATCACTAACTTATTTGCACAATATCCCTCCATTACTTGCACAACTCCTCATTTCTTGAATACATCTCGGTATCCAAACCTTCCATTGTAGCAACACCAACAGGACGACGTTGACGCCAAGATCTCCACCCAAGAAATAGAGGCCGCCAATCCGGAAAACACCAACAACGCTAATAAGTGTGACTAACTTCATCACACGCCCTATGACTACATCCTCAAACTTGAGTAACAGCAGCATCAACTTCCATTGGAATAGGACTATCTCCCACATGAAGTAGAGTTGAAGGATGTATAGTAAAAAGTGGAAGAGGCGACATTTTATAATATTATGCCAAATGAAGGGCATCGTCAAGGGTGGGTGGAGCAAGTGCATGCATAAGTCGTACAAGAGTTTGATGAAGTGTTAGCCACAACATTTCTAGCTTGATCTGCTCTAACATATTTGGCTCCGCACGAAGCAAAAGGCTTCAGAAACAAACGTTAAATTGCATCACCAACTCAAATGGCCCTTAATGAAAATGATGCAATTATTAAAAAGCATCATCACAATCGTCAGTATGTCTGAATGCGCATTTAAAAACATCCAAGAGAATATTCCAATCCCCATGAGTGGCTGCGCTCAAACAATTTGTATCACTGCAACACTGTCCCTTGGAGACACATGGAAAACTCATGTAAATGTTGAGTATCATCCCAAGAATGATATGTGGCAATCATTGTGAAGTGATTAAACCAATAGTACACATCATCCTTAGGATTCCCATGAAAGAATTTTAGTTGAACACAAGGATTGGCACCAAGAGCAAAAGGAGTTGTACTATGTCTCATGAATGCTACTATCAACTGAGTTTGATTTTTCAATTACAATTATATAACATCAAACAATTGCACCAACTGCTACTCTAGAGTCAAAGGAGGAGGAGACTATTGTTCTACCATGAAGATGAATGAAAAAGAAAAAGCAAAAAAGAAAAGAAATGAAAAAAAGCTAGAAGGAAAGGGAGATCCAAACAATGCAAAAGCTAGATCTAAACCAAAATCCCGAAAGAAAAGAACAAAAGAAAGGAAATGGAAAAAACTAAATCTAAACAATGCAAGAGTTAGATGTAAACCAAAATCCTAAATCTAAGCACTCCTCAGGAACAACCAAAAGTGCCTCTCACTTCCACTAATGTGAGTGCATGAAATATGGAAAGGGAATATAGAAAATGTGTATATCAATTAGCCCAAAAACCCTAATTTATATATAAAAGTGAGTGGTTCAAATTGAAATCAATCCAACGGTTACTAAAATCTCACTATATTAATATTAGTATAAGGCATCATAGCCATACACATGGACCTCACATTTTGAAATAATTCCAATTAAGTAATACTTTTAAAAAATTAAAATATTTTAAAAAATATTTAAAACATTATAGAATTTTGCTCATTCAGATTATAGAGATTTGTGATGCCCCTTTTTTAATTTATTGACTAACAACCTTTATTGAGCCAAAGGGAACTAACACCTCCATTTTTGCATGGAATCTATTAATCCTTCTATTGTATAGGACAAAATATTTTATATTAGGTAATTAATCATCCATTTGTATTGCAATTCTACAATGAATTCTTTTATCAATGAATGCCCTACAAGACAAAGTACATTTATAACAGCCCATATTGATCCATAGGAGGACTCAAGGTTAGCCATGTGGTAGAGGATACTAACACTTAAGAATCTAACATGGAGGGGATGGTGTTGTTAGCAAGGGGATCAACTAACACATCTAAGAGTTCTTGGCTAATATCGAAAGATGCATAAAGAGGGGTGTGGATGAGTGTCCAAGTAATCATGCTATAAGGAGCATCATGAGGGGTTAGTAGAGGAAACCACTCCCAATATGAGAGTGTAAGTTTGTTATTGTAATTGTTTGTCTCTAGTAGCTATTTGTTTAGTCAATTGTTTGCTATAGTGTCTCCATACTTTGGAATGCCACCTCACTTCTGGGAATATCCCTCCTCCTATTTTTAGGAAAAATGGCATCTCCACTCTCAAGAGGAAGGACTTCTAGACAAGGAGATTCACATTCCTCTCCCCTTGAGAGAAAGGGAGGACACATTCAATTGTGTCAAAGGAACCATAGTGGGGAGTTGATAATGATGGCTTGGCCCTAGACCATGTGGATGAATGAGAAGCTTATAGTGGCTATTATAGCACTTCTCAAGGACCCCAAAATAGCATGAAAACTAGGAAAGTCTATGCATGATACTCAGGTAAAAAATGAGCTTTTTTTACTAAAGATTTCTTTGGCATTGCACATCAATACCTTGTGTATAAGATGGGTGCAGAGTTTGACCTCTACCTTGATATTTTTTACTATGCAACACACAATAATAGAGTGGCTAGATGTGAGAAAGTGAATGTGTTATGCATAGCACTAGAAGCACACAATATTTACCAAGCAAGCAAGGCTTAAGGATTTGCTAAGCATGGCAAACGAGGCTATCTGAGAGTGGAGGAGAAAACACTTGGTAGCAATAGAAATATGTTGTGAGTCTAGTAGGGAAGAGTCAAAGGATCTGGAGCACTGAAAGCTTATAGCATGTCGAAGTGAGTACAATAGGAGCAGAGATAGACACCAGCATGGCTGTTTTAGTTGTTAGTGACAACAGTAGCAAACTAGTACTTGGTGCTCAAAGTGTGATGGAGATGGCCATGGCTTCAGCACACTAAGAGGACACTAGTAGAACAAATCTTGCAGAATGACTTTATTTCATGTGTAATGAGGATGGTTGCTCATGATTGCATATATTTTGAAGAAGAATGACAAGATTATGAAGGAGACAATACTATAAACAACCAAAGAGGGGTTCAAATATTAAAAAAATGGCCTACATCCATTTTTCCAATCTTGCCCTAAATCCTTGGCCACCTTTAACCATTAACCTACAACACATCTAGCAACACATTCCAAGAACAAACTATAAACCATGAGGAGGACAAGATGAAACCATTGTGTTCTAGGTTGGTATAACAATAAGAGGCATCATTCCTAGAAGTGATCACTTCCAAGATCATTCCAACAAGTGATTAGTGAGATTCAGCAAGTGATCAATGAGTGATCAGCAAGTGACTTATAGTGTAGTAAAAAAGCACATAAGCATTCTCAAAATCCTTGAAAACAATCCTTATGGGCTCAAGCTTTCCAAACAGTAGCTCTTGCAATGTCAAACTCCTACACCTCATAGCCCAGCCCATCGTACATCACACTTGTGATCCCACAGCTCCTCCTCATCCTGCTTGTCACTCCAAAACCAAAGCCACAGAGCAAACAGGACCAAAGCTCCACTCCTATGCCTTGATCTTGTTCATCTCCTCCATTTGGGCACGAATGTAAGAGCAACCTTGCTCTATCATACTACATGGTTGACATGCTTAGGTGGGCATGCGGAGTCCAAGGAGGCTCCTTTTCAATGCAATCACGATGCCAACTTTGTATGCATTGAGTGACGTTGTAGAAGTTCTAAATCTAAGCATAGATGATCCAAGCATAGAAGATCCAAGTGTGCTCAAGAGGATCAACTTGATTGTGAGTTCCATCTTATGCAATAGGCTAGAGCTTCTTGGCTATGCAGAAACAAAAAAATAAGATTAGCAATCCATTTCAGAATAAAAAAGAGAATCAAAATTGTAAAATTAAAATCTGACATGATTTTTCTTCACACTAAAATTTGTAACTGACTATGATATAATCTGAAATTTAAAATTAATTATATTTTAATCCTGGAATTTATAGAGTAGGAAAATATTAACCAATATTAAAATATAATATAATGAAAAACCCTAGTTATTCTACTTCTTAAATATATAATAAATCACTAAATTTAGACCTAAATTTAATATAGTCTTAGGCTATATTAAATTCTTATTAAATTTTCAACTTCTAGTATCTATAAAAAGTCACTAATATGAATTTGGTTCTGTGTTTGATATAAAGTTTAATTATAATATTTTAAACTTTATAGACAATGTATTGAATATAAGGAGAATGAAACCAGTGCTTATTAAACCTTAAACAATAGCTAACTATACTGTTTGTAAAGCTCTTCTCTTCATTAGAATTGTAGTTGGCAACATAGTGTTGATGTACATTGCAAGATCTAAACCTTGCTAAGCCATTACACACTCTACAGATAAATCCAAATAAAGGAGATATTATTCATCTAAATTTAAGCCTTCCTAATGCATTATAAATGCTCAATCTCTTACAAAATTGACATTCTACAAAAAATGGCTTTGAAAAACAAATGCAAATTGAAGCAAACTAACCTATCCCAAAGTTATTCCATCAACATTAGAAATGAGTTCTCCTGGAAAATCTTCAATATCTTTTTATGAAGGATTTGGACTATTCTGGAAGAAAAGAAAATAATTTAAGCAATGCCAAAATGCTTAACGAAACAAAGTCTTGATCTTACTCAAGTTCAATTGGAATAAATTAGTAAGGATGTAAGATGCTTTTAAATATTCACCACATCTAAAGAGATAAAGCTTATTTTAAGTTTTATATTGCAACAATATCTTTTAAGAGATAAAGCAAAAGTACACTTTGTAAGCTTTGCTTATACTATATATTGTTTACATAAAAAATACTAATATCCTCTATAGACTCAAAGAGATGCTTGTAAAAGCATACCACTCACTCATACAATTTTTGCTACAAATATTTGATGTGCTTTAAAAAAATACTCTCATAAATTTCAAGCAAATATAAACTATCTACCTGGTTTTATATTGATGTTTCACATATAAAATTTCTTGCTTTTACATCCCAACACTGGATCATATTAGCCTCCATGCTATTGTGTTCTAAAGCATTATCGCTTTTTATTTATTTTGGCCTCCCAAAGTGATGTACCGCCCATGTATATGTGTTGAAAATAGCATGGGCCTCTTTGGCTGTAGATAGCTCACAAGCCACAATAAAATGCATTGCCTCATAAATCATGGCATGGATGTAAAACCAATAAGCTACAAATTTATAATATACTACACAAACACAAAAATAATGGTTAGAAAAGACAAGGAAGAAAATAGTTATAATTTATATGGGATAGTGTATAAGATGGCTCATTGGTGTATATTTGTCGATGAATTTGTGACATATGCCTACTTTGTAGCCTTCTTGGATCATGTAAAGCTAATGCATTACAAATTTAATGCTTACTAAAGCAGTAATCAATTGTTCAACAATAAAAGTAGGAGTTGATAATTCTCTAATTTATCTTTAACATGATTCATAGGAATATTTTGTTCTAAACGTGGCTAAGAACTTTTTTGTCAATATCCTATAGTACATCTCCGTCCAATTTATATCCACCACCCACATATATTTGTACAGTGTTGGTTTTGTATTTTCTAAATAATTTGTAAGATAAGCTATGGTCTTTGTCTCAAGAATCTTCAAGTGCATCTATATACAAAATGACATTGCAGTATCAAATCCCCTCGACCTAAAAAAATTATTGAAGCACTATAAAAAATACTATAATGAAATTTGGAAATTCATCTATTCAACCACTAGAATATTAGAATTTTCATCTTATTTTCACTCTCACTAAAGCCTAATAACAATTCCACACTTTATTCATTTATCACTAAGATACCTATTTGTAGCGCACTTGAATTTAGAGCTGAACTCCAAGCCCATTGCACTACGAAACGAGGTCCGGTACAATCCCACGAGCACCAGCTCCCCGTATCCAGCACTTGCACGCAAAATGGTGTCAGACAGAGTCTGGCATAATTTTGACATACCAGTGGCCTAACGCAAGGAGGAAGGTACCCCACCGACTAGAGCAGTGTGGAGCTTGGGCTTAGACCCAAGTCGGACACAGAACAAGGAGCGACACAGCCCCAATGGGAGCCAAACTAATATCTCAGGTGGTCGAACATGCATTCCAACCACTATCTCTACTATACGATTTGGAACCCCCCATAGCCCCCCCCCCCCCCCCCCTCTGAAGAAAACA
>NW_003314280.1:1260719-1262258 GCF_000143415.4 Selaginella moellendorffii | reverse complement strand
TAAGTGAAGTTATCATCCATCGATATTGAGGGACTAGTCTCAATATGTGAGGGCGGTTTGTCACTAGCAAGCGCAAGACAAAACAAGACGGGAACTCCTTCCATAAATAGCATTTGGGACCGAAATGAGACCAACACAAAGGACATGATAGCAAGGGTGTTTGGCAGACATGGTAAGCTATCATCCAGTGATATTGAGGGATTAATCTCAATACGCAAGGGTTTTTGTCACTAACAAGTGCAAGACAAAACGAGATGGGAACTCCTTACCGGGCTAAGCTAATAGCACGTAGGAATTCCGTCCTTATGCTCGTCCAGTCTAAGTACACTCGAAATGCCCAATTAACTCCACTAGCACAAGAAGGGCTACTAAAGGGATCCAACTGTACCGACATCCTGCTGTCATGACAGTAAGGAAAGAGTGTCCGTAAGGACTAGCCAACAAGTATCTTTCGATACCCAAAGTCATATTCGCGACACTCTCCCCCCCTTGGGGAAGATCGACATCCTTGTCGATGTATACCCGAGTCTAGCAAACTGTCAAGGAAACAACTCTGAAAGTTAACGGAAAGCACACTATGTGAGAAACACACTGACTTAAATGAGTTATGGAACGACCTCTCCTCTATGTCCAAAGACGTTAAGACTCAGACACCCTCCGGCCATCACCGACAAGGAAATGACTAATGGAGTTAACCACTCTGGCTGCTCCGAGTACCACTTGGCTTACAAAGGAATGATACATCCCTGCCCGCAAGGACATAGGGAGAAGGCCAGAGGCCCAATTGCCCCTGAGCAAGAAGATTTAGACAACTATTATAAACTGGTAGATTAAGTTGTTTACACGACCACACCCCGGTTCAAAAGTTAGGCATCGAGAGAAAGGTGGGGACTTGTGATCAGTCTATAATAGTTATCCCCATGGTTATGGATTGGACCCATGCACCGAAGTGCCGAAGTCAGCTTGCCAAAACTGACCCAAGTACTAATGAACGAGAGAAATGACACTTTGATTTATAGAAATATATTATTTATTAATGTGCAAGATTATTACAAATTTTACAAAAGCTAATCTTTATTATGATTCTCATACTCCGTGACAAACACATGAGCATGGGTAAGATTCCTAAGGGGTTCCCAAGTTGATTCACAAGATGGGTAACCTTTCCATTTAACGAGATATTCCTTTGCATGAGCCTGTCTTCGAGACTGAGCATCCAATATAGCTTCAACTTCATATTCTGGTTCACCTTCCACAACATCTGGTGGCGGACAAATCTTCTTGCACTGCACAACATCCATAGTGTAAGGAGCCAAGAGATTGGCATGAAATACATTATGAACATGGGACATCTCTGTAGGAAGATCCAACCGATAGGATACATCACCAATGTGTTTCAACACCCGATAAGGTTCAACATATCTCGGCAAGAGCTTCCGAGACAGAGAACCCTTAATGTTCAAATTCTGGGAAGATAGCCACACCTGATTTCCCACTTGATAGGATACATCCCGACGATGCTGATCCTTATCACATCGA